>NC_040904.2:47727601-48027601 GCF_004126475.2 Phyllostomus discolor | reverse complement strand
TGTGTGGGGGAAAGCAGTGTGGTGGTTGGTGGAGGCAAGAGACTTTGAAAGTCTTTAGAGGAAAATCAGGTGGTAACTTAAGAAACATTTTAAGCATAGGTGACAGGGCTGGCTGCTAAACTCAACACAGGAGGTGAGACCAAACGTTTTCCCAAGAGTTCAAATGGGACCTGAAAAAGTGCATCCTGCAGCTCCCTGACAGTGGGTCTGTCTCGTTGTTGACCAGGCCAGCTCCCTGGAGGAGCAGCCGCTGTGTGAGCGATTTGAAACGGTGCCCAGGAGTGCACGGAGCTTTCCTCAGCAGCTTGCCCTTCGATGGGCTTTTTCTTCCTGGCTCTCTCTTCTCAGTGGAGACTTATCCTCACCCAGGACGAGGCAAACCAGAAATCATTTTCTTTAAGAAGAATAGAGAAGGTTGAGCAAGAGAGCAAGAAACCTGTATATAAGGAAGAAATCCTTCATTCTAACGGGACACAAGTTTGTACCAAAGCAAATCCGTCGAATGTGAAAAGCTTTCACCAACAAAGAGGTGAATACATCTTAGGAAATGGTCCAGCTTGCTTCATGGGGTTTATGTACCTGTGGGGGTTCTCTCTCAAGTTTGCAGGTTTTAGCCAGTTAGCTCCTGGACTTCACACAAAGGCTGCTGTGGACATAAGGCACACTTTTCTTGCCATGCTGGTCTCATACCTATAACTGCCTAGTGGTCCCACTTAGACACGTAAGGTAAGATAGATGGGCTCTTTGTTTGACCTTCAAAGCCCCTCATATTCTGGCACTAAGCTTTGCTTTCCATCTTATCTTCCACTTAGCTATACTTCCTATTCCAGAGAAGTCTACTATATTCCCAACACAACCACAGATGCCCTTCTCCACTCCAAGGCCACTGCCCATATGGTGCCCACTGTTATGAATGCCAAGAGCCAGACATTCCTGACCATCCTCTGAAGGGTCAGTGCAAATCCTGGTTCACATGCCTGGTTCCTTGATCCAGTGAGTCCATAGCAATGTCTTCCTCTTCTTGCCCCTTAGAGCACACCATAGCAGTTAAGAGCACACACACCAGAGCCCATTGCCTAGACCCACTGCTACTGACTGTGTGATCTTGGGCAGATTACTTGGCTTCCCTGTGCCTCAGCTTCCTCGGTGCAAAAGGGAGATAGTCACAGTGCCTGTATTTCCAAGGGCTCTTCTGAAGATGACATGGGTTATAAAGTACATGAAACAGTGCTTGACATATAATAAGTGCAATATAAGTACTTCAAAAAAATAAGCACCTCTTCTGAGGCACCAGTTCCTGTCTAGCCAGTAGTGTAAGTATATACTGTCAGAACATCATGGGGACTCTTAAGTGTGTACTCCATTAACAGCACCCATACTTTCCACAGCGTGGTCCCAGTACCTGACCTAGAGAAGGCACACAGTGGTATTCATTGAACTGAACTGTGCTGAACTACTGGATAACAATATTGCATTTCTGATTCTGCAAGCTGAATACCAAAAAAGGAGGCTTTGGCTAAGTTTGAGCACCCTCATTTTTCTATAGCATGTTCCCAATAGCACACAGAGATAGAGAACTAGCCAAAGAAAATTTTGTTTTCCTTTCAGTGTTGTATAATTTTGGTCTCATATTAACATGCCTCAGGGAATAAAATGTGTATTTACATAAAATTTTCTGGTCATAGCATCTTGTGAAGTAATTAAATGAAACAATAGCTTCGATCTGCCGAGGGGTTTTATTTCCAACAGTAGGTATATGATGATGTCCTGAAGTGAGACAGGCAGCTGCTCCCCCAACAGCCATTGGCCATGAGCCACAGTGAAGGACCTGGCTCACCTGTGACTCTGGGAACACAAATATCTTAGGAATGCGGAAGAATTTAGCAGGCATTAGATTCACGGACATAACAACATGGGCGAGTTAAACATGGGCGTTTCATAATGTAAGAAAGCATACTTCCTTCTGCGCCAGCTTTCTCTCCCCCCAAAAATCTCAGGAGAGATTTTAGCAACTAAGAACCTGGAGAAGATTTTAGAAATTGTTTAGGTTAATGGTTCTAAATGCAGTTGGCCCTGGAGCCTGACATGTCCATAATACACGTCTATTGGAGCTTCAGGGGTTGATTTCTAATTTTAACGAGCCTAAAAATATGCGAGCATTTACTGGGATTGGGTTCTGTACTGTTAGATTAATGTCTCAGTGCAGTGACAGTGGTTATGTCACTCAGCACAGTTCTGATTGGTCCATGTGAATGTGCCTTGGAGTATAAACACTGGGAAAAATGCATATTTAGTTAATAAGTACAGGTTGTTTTGTGGGATCTTTAGCACAAAAGGTCCAAATTCCAAAAACAAAATTAGACCTTCTCGTTGATGAGAAGATCCAGGAAGAGATTCAAATGATGCAGCAACTCAGATTTCCTGACTGCAAGTCTTGTGTTGCTTTAACCACGTCACAGCTAATACTTCTGACAGGAAGGCTTTGCGGGGATGTTACTGTGTCACTGGGTCGTCTTTGTGTTTTACGTGCAGTGTCTTTGCATCTATAGAACACAATTTCTTGACCCTCCCACTTTCACTTACACTGTCTTTCTTATTAGAGTAGACCTAACATATAGCCAATACTAAACGCACAAACACAAACAAAAACCACCCTCCTAACCTCCTCACACAACTATAATTTCCTAACTGACCATTCATTTTCATACACTTATTTTTAACAAATTTCAAGGGGCTTTCCCTCATTTTGGGCTTTTTGCCTTCCTGTCAGATTAAGAAATAATCAGGGTATACACTCAAAAACCCAGACGGGCAAAGCAGATGGACAGAAAGCAGCAGCTTTTACAAACTGTTTCCCTAGGAAACCAGGCAAAAAGCAGAAATAGAACTGGCAGTCAAAATGTGGAAATAGAAACTTTGAGCCGTGGACGGTGGGAAACCCCAACAGCCCATCTCTGCAAACCACACGCAGGAGGTGAAATCAAAGTAGGGTGTGTTTCACTGGGTGAATCCAGTAAGCTTAGAGGGTGTGCACCTCCACAGCGATAATTCCGGGAAGAGAAGCACACACAGTTCTCCAGTGAGTCTCCTGAGTCACTGATGAGAAAGGAATAGGGAAAGAAATGAGCTCTGCTACCACCGAGAAGCCTGAGTCCATGGACTACAGTCTGACTCATGGTCAAATGCAGAATCAGACTCGGGAGTTTGGATACACATCCCTTTTACCTCATTAAGATTTGTCTGAGTGAATATGAAAAGAGGCCTGGGAGAGTTTCTGGGCTACTCACTGCCATTGCCACAGAGTCTGTGACAACACATGACTTAAAATCTTTGTGCAGTTTTTCACTGACTCATCCCCCTACCCACACGGGCTTTAGATAAAAATGAATGCTTGTACTTTAATGTAGGATCCTGTATCACTGGATACCTTATTCCCCTTTGGAGTCATCCTGTTTTAAGATAAAAGAAAACAGAGAGGAGCCTGAGAATAGAAAGTGACTGTTGCTACACCTGAATTTCACTACCACGTATGATATGCATGTCGCAGTTCCTTCCATGCATTAGGTGCTCTTTCCTGGCTGATGTGTATGCAGCCGATCTGTGAGCAATAACAGGGAGAGACTGAATGTGGGGTCTGGCTTCTGTTTCAGTACAAAATGGTATTTCATTTGGATTTCAAGGTCAGTACTGGCACCCTTGGGTCTTCAGTACAACTTAGCAATCTGCATGGGTGTTTACTCTGATTGTCAATGTTAGCTACAATTGGGGTGAATATAAACTTTTTGCAGCAACAACCCAGCCTACTCCTGCTCCTGAAATGCCTGCTGTTTGGCTTCCCTCAAGCCCTTTGCACTTGCCAAAGTAACCATAACAAACCCTGCTGCATGTCTCTTGGCCTTGGCCTGACCAAACAAAAGCCCTGAAAGGCACTGGGCATGGTTGGGGTAGGGAAAGCCTACAAGAGGAATTAACCAGAGACTGGAAAAGTACAAACTAAGAGCTGCATAGTGTGTGTGTGTGTGTGTGCCCTGACACATATGATAATAAAGGCAAGAGGGTTGAAAAGAAAGGCGTTTTCTCCTAAAAGTCACACAGTCTGTGTTTCCATTGGATTGAAAAGTCAACTTCTTGTGAGCACATGACAAATTTAAATTTGGAAACGAATTTTCTTTGTGTGACATTTCTAGCTTTGCTATTAATATAGCAAATTCCCAGAAGACAAAAGAATATAAAAATAGAAAACGTCGCTCTAGGTCTTGGTTTGGCCAATAACTAGAAATGTGACCTTCAGCAGGTTTCAAGGCCTCAGTTTTGCTACCTTTCAGGAGGATGTAGTATGCATACTATTTTCACTTCACAAGGTCATGGTGAAGATCAAATGATGTAACCTTCATTCATTCATCTAAGAACATTTATTTAGGTTTCCCTCCTTGTCAGGCACTGCTCAAGTTGCTCAGGATATAGTTGAACACAACAATGTCCTTGCCCTCACAGAGTGTACATTCATGTATATTTGTGTGCGTGTGTGTGTGTAGAGGGGGATGACAGGGAGAGAAAGCAATGCACACACGCAATGAAAGATACACACGCATACACACACTGCACACCCATACACACAATATCAACAGAGTGATGAATGTTATGGACATAAATGTAAAAAACTGTAAACAGTAAACTGGTCTAAAAGTTAAAAGTATCATTTAATATTGCTGCATTAAGACCTTAGATATAGGTTTTCCATAGTTGGAATCTTTCCTTCTTTCCCTCCCTCCCTCCGTCCTTCCATCTTTTTCTTTCCTTTCCCTTCCTTCGTCCTCCCTTCCCCCTGCCTCCATCACATTGGTTAAGACTACACTTTGAGAAGTGCATTAGGATACAATTAAGAAATGCACTGGTGTGCACATCCATAACGAAGCAAATACATTAGAAGCAGATCCTGCCCTCAGGAGGCTTACAGATGGCACAAATATAGGCCATTATATAAACAACTATGGTCCTAGGTACATCATGATAAAAGCAATAGAGAAGGATAGTCTAAGCCATGGAAATGCCTCTACAGAGAGATCATTTTCCACTTGGGACAGGGAAGGTTCAGGAGGTGCCTCCGGGAGGTAAGTGGAATCGAGAGTCTGGGGTGGGGAGGGCTGTCCCAAGCACGAAGGGAGGAGTGAGCAAGAGGAGAGGGTCCTGACATGGCCTGGTGACACTGAATGGCTCCCAGTGCACAAAAGGGAAATTGACTTGGGAAAATTGAGCAGGGGATCCATCAGCTCCCCCACAGTGGGGAATCAGTCTAATTCATGTTCTCAGCTCTATTTACTCAGTTAATAGAAAGTCCACACTTGTGCTGGGAAACTCAGCTTTTGAGACTCCAAGTTCTGGTCTTATTCAGAGCAAAATAAGATCTGTGTTTCATAATGAGATTTTCCCTAATTTTGAAGTTCCTGGTAACTATACAGGGTAATAATGGCACAATGATCTTTTCAAAATAATTTCTAAGTACAATGATAAGTAAAGGCACCTTTTCTACTGGGTTTGCAGTTCTGCTTACTTCCTAAAGATAGGTGTTCAGGAAATGGAAGGTCTTTTTTACAAATATAAGCAAGTGATTTTTTTTCTTTTTTGCTGTTCAAGTCCAAATGCATCACTGTTATTTTTTGCTGCTGATTTGGGAATAAGGTCGGGTAGTAAGAAAATGTTCTTCTGTTACTGCAGGCATCTGTAATATGAAGTTAGAGAAGTAAGTTATGCTTTTTGGCTTTATTTCAAACACCCTTCTTATTATGAAGGGTGTGAACTGGAAATAAAGATGTCTTCTTTCAATAGAAAGATTGTGAGCATTCTTGCTTGATAGTCCAAATAAATGGATGAGAGCTGCCAAGAGTATGTGGCTTCAGATCAGCTTGTTCTTAAAGCTATAGAGAACTGAGGCAAACTGAAATGATCCAACTTAGAAATACTCCTCTAATTGTTAGGACTTAAGAACAAAATCTGAGCAAAAGGTAAGAAAGCATGTAGTCATAGTCCAATTTACCAACTTCCCTGAGAGTTGAAAAAGGAAAGAAAAAAATGTTGATGATAAAGGAGGAGGAGCCTCAGGTCTGTGTTTGTAAAATAGTGATTTAAAAAAGCTGGATAACATAATTCTTTTCTCTGATGGATGCCCCTGTAATAGTAATAAGCACTCAGTGCTACTGACTCGCATTCACCAGCAATTCTAATGACCATTTTGCTGCTTCCTCCTCATACCAGAGGAGCTTAAAACCAATAAACATTAGAAGATGGTGGGAAAGACTCTGAGAAGGAGTGCAGTGACAGCAGAAATGGCAGCTGACAGCCTGAGGGGACAGCAGAGGACAATTACTGAATTTCAGCAGAGCACAATCATACAAGATCATGATGATGACCTTGAGTCATCAAGAGGTTTTCAATGGCTTCTATGGAAGGAAAGAAGTATGAATTGCATTTTAATAAGGTATTCTTCCAAAGCCATTAAAATTGTTTAATTATTTTATTAATTTTGTCTTTGCTAGAGGAGAAAACTTAAACTTTGTGTAAAAGTCACATGTAAAATACAAAGTGACTATACAGAGCATCATATATAACACATTTTTTAAAGATTTTATTTATTTTGGAGAAAGGGAGGGAGAGAAACATCAATGTCTGGTTGCTTCTCACCTGGCTCCCACTGGGGACTTGGCCCACAACCCAGGCATGTGCCCTGACTGGGAATCGAACTGGTGACCCTTTGGTTTGCAGCCCATGCTCAATCCACTGAGCCACACCAGCCAGGGCCATATATAACACATTTATGTGCACAAAACAATGCACCAGTTCCCCACAGAGGCGAAATGCATACACACACACACACACATACAATTAGAGTATGCAAAGTCTTGGCTAACTAAAGCAAGATAATGACAAAGACTAAAATGCTATTTGCTTAACTAATGTAGACACAGCAATGGCAAAAGGAATTCCATGGTCTTAAAAATAGGTGAAAGGACATAATCTTCAAGAAAGTGGCGCCTATTATACAAGATGGGGCAAATTTTGGTTTACAGTTGCTCATATGGAAAATAATACAATAATTAATAAGTAATAATATAAGAATAAACTCATTGACATACTCCCAACTATAAACCTACTTTTGCCCCACCTTTTATTCTTGACAGTAAAAAAAAAAAAAAGAGTGAAATTTTCCATAGATTTTCAAAATATACACCCATGTCTGTGCAATTATCTGCAGTTTTCCTAACTGCCTTCTAAGGTGGGTCTTCTGTCGATCGCTATTTAACACCAGACCAGTCCGAGGTGTCTTTGCAGTCAGTAATTGGCCCCCAGTCACAGGGTCACTGGGTGATGAATCCAGCTCCACTGATTTGTACCCCTACACACCTTGTGCCCAGCTCTCTCCTTACTCCCTTTGCCAGGGGTTGCTCTGTCCAGAGACACCCAAAAGCTCATGCTGTTTCTCCTTTTTATGAGCTGCCTGTTAAATGTCAGCCACTTTCCATGTTTTCTCATTCAAGCTTCCCAACCAATGTGTAAAGAACAGATGATTAACCCCCATTCTTCACACGAGGAAACAAAGGAAACAATTCCCGGAAACATCAAGTTACCTGTCTACATCAGACTTATAATCTCTTTGTACTCATCTAGTCTGGCCTTAACATTTGTCCATCTTCTTTCTTCCCACAAAACTCACGATTTAGACTAATTATGTTTTTCCTCCTAAGAGTTCATGCTAGGCCTTATTCATTTGCATATCCCTCATCATATCTAACATGGTACGTGGGACAGTAGTGGTACACAGAACATGTTAGCTGAATACGTGTACGTGAATAATGGGAAGGGTATGTATAAAGTTTAAAATTAAAAAGACCAGGATTTCCATCTCTGCCCTGCCATTTCTGAGCTTTGTGTTCTTAAGCAATTCCTCATGCCCTTCAGGTGTTCTCTCTCACCCGTGATGCAGAACTATGACATATTCTCTCCAGAAAATATCCAGTACTTTCCTTGTTAAGATCCAATTGATGTCCCCACATTCTTTTGAGTGACCCAGTCAGAAACATTTTAAGAATAGGTTCACAAAATGCCTGAACTATAAAACGAAACTGAGCTACATATAGCTCAAAGCTAACATCCTTCAAGGAAAAAAGAAATTTGTTTGTTACACTAAAACTTAGGCATCTCGTCTGCTCCTTCATTCACACAGAACTGAGGGGCACCTGCTGTAAGACAGCACTGTCATGGAAACTGAGGCTCCAAAAAGGACAAGCTCTGCTGCCATTGGAATGGAAGCTAGAAAAAGGTGATGGGATGTTGTGCGTGGGTCACCGGCCAGCAGTGACCATGGAACGCTGTGGATGGCTCGCCGAAAAACACGCGAGAAACAAACAAACATGCACAGAGACAAGACTAGTTTCTGTGGGGAAGTAGGGACAGAATGGCCACCCCCCCTAGTGGGGAGGGCCTTGATTTACCGTCATACATGCTTTTATTGGGCTCATTTTGCATAATAATTCAGGTAAAGTACAGTACTTATCAGGGGGAAGTAAGGAACTATAGAAAACAAGGAACTCTGTCAGTCTATTTTGAGTCGGGGTCAAAGAGCTTTGAGACTTTGAGGAACATAACTTCCTCCTTGGACCCCTCTCATTCAACTGAGAGCATTCTAAACAAAGAAGGTTTCACAGTAATTTACATATTCTTTCTTAGGCCTGATCACCTGGGGAATCCGCTCTTTTCAGCACAGAGCTATACCACCCTGTCATTGTTTCAGGCTTAGCACGGGAACTAAGGCAATAAGATTTTCTCCCTGACGAGGAGAATTCAGGCTATGTCAAAGCCAAGGAGCAAGGGTCCGTCACCCTCTTTTGCTGCAGCCCCCCAAGTCCTTCTTTTGGGGGGCCTCCCAAAGTGATTGTGCCTGGCTTAGGTTGTTCCCCCCATGGGGAATCTTACCCGTCTTTGGCTAACCGACCAAGCTTTTTGGGGTTCAGTTATGAATAAAGCAGCAGAAGCAGCATTCCTGCCAGGGAGACAAGCCCTTGTCTCCTTGCTGGCTTATGGTTCCAAGGGCATTCCCTTAGCCTAGGCGGGGGTTTCAGCCTCTGATACCAGTCAGGGCGGTTCCCAACAATGGGAGTTATAAACAGGACGTAGGAAGTGCTTTTTCTGGGAACTTTCCCAATAGCTCTTTAATCGCCAGTTGATTGAGTGAGTAGAGAAATGCTAGAGAGCACAGCAGAGGGATTGGCAAGTTCCCACAGAAGTGGCGTGACTACATGGGGAGTCACATGGGCCACCCCAGGACCAAAACTTGTTTTAGGATATCGGGACTCTGTATCACTGCCAAATGGTCAAGTCTGTGTCTTCCAGCAACTACACCAGGGTCACCCAGGTGAAAGAGACAATCTTAATATAGACAGCTCTAGTATTTAATGATTTTAAAGTTCCTTGTGTGTCTACTGCCCATTGTATTACATAGACAGGCATTAGCTACTTGAACATGGCCAGTTTGGGTCCCTGCTGTGACATTCTTCAGGCTGAAGATTGACCTTGTAAAATGGCTGCTTTATTGTAAGTCTCCTCTGAATGTAATTTGTAACTTAATTTCACTAGTATGCAAATAAGAAAAGCCTGAAAGATGATGTCTCCACCCCATTTCCCAGCAGGGGAAGTTCTGATATACCATTTATGGCAGAGCTACAGGAAGATTTATAATAGCTCTCACAGAAATTCATCTTCATATAATTCACTGGATTCAACAAGTATTTATGAACACTTTTCAAGCTTATCCACCTTCCTTCTAAAGTAGAGTCAAGGGGCATCTCCATCTAGAAGGTACCAGAAACTAGAGGCAAATTTATATCCTACACAAAGGCACAGATAAATCAACTTTTAAAGTACCCATAACAATTTTGAGAAAGGTTAATAAGTTGCAACTACTCTAATAACTAGTATGTAGAGAGTAAAAGATGAAGAAAATGGTGGGTTCTAAAAATAACCTGAGTGTATTAACTATCTATTGCTGCATAACAATGAAAACTTTGTGGCATAAAACAAAATACATTTATTATCTCACAGATTCTGTGGGTTCTAATTATAGTCATGGCTTAACTGGTGCCTCAGCCTCAGGGTCTCACAGGCTGCAAGCAAGGTGTCAGCCTGGGTTGGGGTCACCGTTAGGCTCGACTGGGGAAGGATCTGCTTTCAAGTTTACACGGCTGTCGGCAACACTCAGTCTCTGCAGGCTGCTGGACCGAATGGCTCCAGTTTCTTTCTAGCTGCTGGCTTCCCTGAGCTCCTTGTCACATGGCCATCTCCACGGGGCAGCTCACAACATGCAGGGTGTTTCTTCAAAGCCACTGTGGGAGAGAGGCTCCGCACAGGATATTGTTGTGACTTGAGGTAATGGAATTATGTACAAGAGACCATGTATATCCCTTCATTGTTGCTTTATTCTACTGACTAGAAGGAAGTCATAGATCCTGCCCATACTCAAAGGGAGTTCCATACACAAAGGCATGAATACCAGGAGGTGGGAATGGCCACCTCAGAGTCTGTCTTCATGACACTTTCTGCCTTCTGCCTAAGCATCTTCTATGAGGTCACATCGGTCTCAAATGCAAGAGAGGGGCTTTCATTCTCTGATTGAGAAAGGACTTTGGGTGTTGATGTATATTTTACCCTGTCATAACTTGTTTGAAACAGAATGTGCATTTTCCCCTTTGTCAAGCACAAAGACAAAAAATGAAGAAAATACTTTTGTTGTTGATGTGATTTAAATCTTTTACAATAGAAGTCCTCCACAGTTAGATAACTGTTGTTGTTGTTGTTGTTTTTGTTGTTGTTTGAGATGCCTTAATCCTCTTTTGAAGTTCAACCCTGTACTAAACTTTAGTGCTAATGGCCTGCTGTATACCTACCTTAAATCACCTAAGATGTGGAGATACACAGGGTAGGCAATTGAAAACACTTGAGAGTTGATACAGCCTGTCTTTGCATTAAAGTGTAGCTGTTTCGGCAGTGTGACACATCCTCTCAGAAAGTCTAAGGCCAAGTTTTACCTAAACCATTCCATAAATAGACAAATAGACAAGGATTGGTTCCCACCAGAATATGACAGTGACTGCTACCTACTTTCTCTTCAACAGGTAACCTTTTCTAATACATTCCTCTGAAAAAATGTTATACTTTTATATAATATATTTCAAATTTTTAATTAAAGTGAGAAATTTTTCACTTCTAGTATTCTTTCTCTTAATAAAAAGAGGGATTTCAATCATCAAAATTTAAAACTGGCTTCCAATTTAAAAGGAAGGAACACCACAGCAGAGCTGTTAAAGTGAAAGCAGGAAAACTGCATATTAAGAATTCTGAATACAATGAAGAATTCTGAATATATTCTAGAGTGTTTGCTATAACAAGGTCAACCTTTAGCAATTTTGAGGAGAAACAGCATACCTCTCTTGCTGCATATTACAGTAGTTAATATATGTTCATGCAATGCATTGGGCAATTAGAACACACTAAAAACTTCAAAATCATTACATTTGAGAGTTAAAATAGAACTTTATGATCATCCAGCCCAATCCCTACAATTCTAGGAGGGCCCTGGGGGACCTAAGAGGTTATATGTTATATGACTTGCCTAAGTCTAGATAATAATTCAAGGTAGACCTAGAACTAGAATTATAGTACACTGGCTTCTAAACTTGGCTCGTTTTACCACCATCTCTTTTTGATGTATTGTCTTTCATATGCAAAGATACACACATGATCCAGGATACACAGACTTGAGGCTATTTCTCCAATTTTCCCGAGCAGTCTCTTTTTCTCTCCTCTTCCTAGCCATATCCCCTAACCCCACCACTCTTCTGCCCTTGCTCCTTCCTTCCTGTGATTTTCTACCTAAATTTTGAACAGGTAAGGAAGTACATTAATGAAAATGGAAATTCAGGATACCTGTTCATGTCTTACCCTGATTCAGGACTGGTTAAAACCACCTCACTCCTTCTGACAGGGCTTCTCAGCATGGCTCAGCCCACTCTGACTTGACACACGGCCTCACTTCGATTGGTAAATGCAACCATTACCATAGCCTGAACACTTTACTCATTTTATTGTTTCGATCCTTCCCTCTTTTTATTTACCATCTGGTAGGACTAGCCTTTGCTTTCATGTTATACAAATAACTAAGCCTAATGTTCAGTATGAAGCAATTGCTTAAAATTATTTCTAGATTACTCTTATGAGCTCATAATCACCATTATTCTAAATAACCCAGTATCATTTCTTGGTCTTTTGGCTAAGATCAAGTATACATAACCCAGAATCAGCACGGCACCAAAAGGTCATTTTGCCAATGACTTACACGATTCTAAAGTTTCATCCACATACCTCTAGTTGCTAAAGCAGCATACATGCTCTGGGACTGTAAACTTTGAAGTAATAAATATGTTATAGCCTCTGAAGTTTCCATCTCCTGCTCCACGAGATGGAAAAAGCACAGACTTTGAAGTCAAAGATGCCTAGGTTCAAAGCTCAGCTTCGTCACCTATCCTCAGGCAAGGTATTTCATATCTCTGGGCTTCAGATCCCATATTGCAAAGTGGAATTGTAATCCACACTTAGCAGAGCTATCATGAAAATTAAATGAGAAGTTGTATAAAAAGTAGCCTAGTCCAATGTCTGTTGCAAACTAGATACACATTATGTATTAGTTTTCCTTCCTTCCTGTCACTATGTGCAGTTAACTGAGTTTGGGAACCACAGTGTCAACAAAACAAAGTGAGCTTTCTAAGTGAAAAGTTTCCCTACCTAAATTACACTGCGGTATGCTAAAAGATTTATTAAATACGCTACTGCATACCCAAAGTGGGATGGAAAACAGGGAGGAAAGTTAAGCCATTTCTGCTATGAATAAAAAGTGAGAAGGGAGAAGGGAAAGAAATCAAGCATAAAGTAATGAAAAATTACCCTAAGTGTTCACAGAAAAGAAGTTGAGAAATAAGGAGTTTAAGAATAGTAGGAAGAAAGATTATTCAAAGTTGGGAGCTCCTTTGTCCAAAGTTGAGAATTTGAAAGTTTCTAACTACATTTTTAGAAAACTGTTTTAACCCTAGTGTCCCAGAATACACTATGTGAACACTCATCCAAATATAACTGGTTCACAATAGGGCAGTTCAAGAAGTAGGAGGCCTTTTAGGTAAATTCTGTCAGCTAAGAGTCAATGTATTCCAGGAAGCTGTTGTGTTTGTTATGGCATGCTCATGGCTATAATGGATTGGGAATGTTCTTCCCTACAATATACAGGAATGAGATGCAAATACATCTTACTCAATCTTCTCTGAGGACAAGGAAAACAACAATTACCAAAAACAAAAGCAAAAAAAGTCTCTATTTCTCCTTAAGAGGTTGGCTGTTGGTCCTGACCATATTTCAACTTGCCTCTTTTCAATCACTCAATCAATAGAACTCCCCCTCCAGTTCCAACAGGACATGCTAAACTTTCACTTCCTGTCCTCAATATGGAGAAGCAGCAACTTGGTCCTTCTCCTCTTCTTCAGGAGGGGTAAGGCGGTTAAGAAGGTGTACAGAATCCAGGACCATAGCTTTAGGAACAGAAAGAATGGTCAAGATCAGCAGGATAAAGTAATTCTGCGAAATGGCTCACCTGTGATGTTTCAAAAGACTAAGAAAAACAGAAAGCATGAGTTTAATTATCATTGAAATTGTTGACACTAACTTAAAATGGGGAAATATAATAGAGAAAATACTATGCCCATTAATTATGGAGGCCGTATATTGTCAAGCCATTTTACAAATATTTAATCATTTATACCAATGTTGATGTGGGTGAAACATCTTTGTTTCTTTACTCTGTTCTAAGTTGGGCTTTTTTGCTTGCTTTTTTACATGTAGGGACCTCAGTCATGCAAGATATATTGTAAGCTGACCAAGTTCAGAGGAGCCCTTAGAGTAAAAGTAAGAAAAGAAAGCATGCTTTATTCTGAATTTGCCCAACACAAACTGAACTTCCCCTGACTGGAAATAAGCTTTGTCTCACTTGAACCTTCCACAGGTACTTGTATTTGTACCTTCCTAAGTGAACAC
The DNA here is from genome assembly GCF_004126475.2 of Phyllostomus discolor. Taxonomy (NCBI): domain Eukaryota; kingdom Metazoa; phylum Chordata; class Mammalia; order Chiroptera; family Phyllostomidae; genus Phyllostomus; species Phyllostomus discolor. Next base: position 48,013,477 of record NC_040904.2, on the reverse strand, counting down.
ATCACCTGTAAAAATATTATTTATATTTTATCTATTTCCTCTACTTAACAGATAAACTATGTTGCATCCATACTAGTGTCCCAAAAGATACTTTCTTTTTTTTTTCTTTTTTTTTGCCAATGGAAGAAGAAAAGTGATTGTCATTTTACCAAACAGAACTTAAGACAGTTTGGGATTCTCAATAAATGAGTGTCAAATACAAGCAAAGCAAAGCAAAGCAAAGCAATAAAATAAAAATTAGCTTTATCCTTGGATATACAAGTGAAAAGTTAAATTTGACATAGTGAAATACACAGTGATCAACTGTATCAACTCATTCCCACCACTTGCTCTTCTTCCAAGGTCTGGACACTAAGAAGTGAAATCATGCTATTTATTTAACAGCTGCTCCAGAAGTATCCCTAAAAATGTTGTCAAAGCAGTAGAGAGAAGGGGACAAACTTTCTCGAGGAAAGAACAAGTAATTCAAGAGCAGTGTAGATGCAAAACTTCAAAGGTGGCGGGGGGTGGGGGTGGGGGTGGGTAGGTGGGAGGGCAGGGGAAGCAAACTGGCTACACCAAACACAAAGAAAATGGTGCATGCAATATCACTCTCGGCACAGACACTACATGTAAGCAAGCAGCAAAGACCAACACCTTTTATACTTTTAACACTGTCTATCTCCATACAATAAAAACAACAACAACACAATTAATCAAAAGAGTTGCATTATGTTAAAACAAAACTAAACAAGAGCCTAGAAGAGAATGTAGCCATATTGAACAGAGTACCCATACTGGGGAGTGCATGGAGATATGGGCGCCCTTCCATTTTTCCTTCATACGCTTTTACATTGGGTTTATTTAACAAGAAAAAGAAACTTGTAACAGTTAAAAAATTTAAGAAAAATAGCCTACTCTAAACAGCATTTGGAAAATGGACTGCCTTTTATTAGTACCATGAAAGATTCTAATAAACCTGAGTTCTGCCTTCCAGGAATGCAAATAGCTTCCTCATTTCTACTCCTTACAGTTCTTACTTAAATTCTTGTACAGTCAGTTCAGACTTGTTCAGTCCCTTGATACCTAATGTGCGAGCAGTCAAAATGCAAAAATGAAGATTAATGGAGGATTTCTAGGCACTTCTGCTTAAACAATGTTTTGCACAGAACATATTCTTGCTCTTTTGTGGCAAGAGACCACTGATGATTATGTATTTTTTTCATAATTAAATGTCCCACAAATGCAGTGAATGGTACAAAGGAGCACAATGTTCAGAACCGTAATTTATGATTAAGTAATGGCAATATTGCATTCGAATGCTACCTCCAATACTACAGCCATTCTGGACCTGAGGAGCTCTGTACTTCCATCGAATGTTGGGGGCAATCACAATTGGTCTAAAACAGACGCTTTGCTTTCAGGAGAGAATGGGTCAACCCCTCCACACCAGTTAAATTTAAAAATGAAAATAAGGAACAGCATGGAATTGTTTTTTTAAATTATATATACACCTGCCTCTTGATTGCTTTTCAATAAGGTACCATTTTTATTTACCCCCCCACACAAGCATATATACACACATTTGTGCACACACATGCTAAATACAAGTGTTACCAGATTATCTCCACTTGAGAAGAACAATGATGTTTGGTATGGGGAAGATCATCAAGCAATTCTTTTGAAAAAGAGCTGATATATGGGTATTGAAATTAATCCACTCATTCATGAAATATTCATTGTACCTGTACATGAAAATCAAACATGCTACTATATATACTGTGTGGGGAATCAAAAGATAGAAGTGACCCAGCACAGGCAGAAGTGTACAAGTACAGGGACAAGACTAGTATATAAGCTTTAACACAGGGTGTCTCTATATCATGGTTACTATTCACTTTCTGGGTTTTCCCAAAACTGCATTACTACTGGTAATACTAGATGTAAAATAGTAACTAGTCTGAAACATCCATAAAAATAGTACAGTCTCAGAATAAGAAGGCACTCTGCCAGTTGCACATAGAAAATGTGACATCTCCCATTCCCCTCTATATATTTTTGAAATAGACCCACTACCTAAGCACTTTAGCTGATACCACTTTAGTCAGAGACACCATCAACTCTTGCTAATTAACCTATTGTAAAAACCTCTAACATTTTCTCCTGCTTCCGATCTATACCTCTACAGTCTATTTTCTACACTATAGCCAGAGTTATCCCTTTACTTAACACTAATTTGAAAAAAAATGCACCCCTATGTTCATTGCAGCATTATTTAAAATAGCCAAGATATGGAAGCAACCAAGGTGTCCATCCAGAGACAGGCGAATGGATATAGATGATGTGAAATATACAGAATAGGGAAAAAGTAGCTTTCTTTTATAATTATTGTATTATGAAAAGTATACACAGTAAACAATAAGTGGTAATACAAGAATAAACTCTGTGTTTTGTGTACTCACAAATGTAAACCTTTTACTTCATCCTGACACACACACTCACACACACACAGGAATATTACTCAGTAATGATAAATAATGAAAACTTGCCATTTACAACATGGATGGACCTAGAGGGTATTATGCTAAGTGAAATACGCCAGACTGAGAAAGACAAATACCATATGGTTTCACTTATATGTGGAATCTAAAAACAAAGCAAAACAAACAAATAAAACAAAATAAAAACAGACTCATAAAAATAGAAATTGAAGTGATGGCTGCCAGAGTGGAGGGAGTAGGGGATGTGTAAACATGATGAAGGGGGTTATAGTCTGGAATGTTCTGATAAGTTTGTATGTGACAGTTGATTACTAGGCTTAGTGAGGTGATCACATGGTAAGGTATACAAGTGTCCAGTCACTATATTGTATACTTGAAACTAATATAATATCGTGTACCAACTGTACTTAAATAAAAATATTAAAAAGAAAATAGTTCTGCTATTAATAAAAGTCAGTCAGCACACGTCATGCCTCAACTTAAAACCTGCCCATGTCTTCTCAACTCATTCAGCATAAAATCAAAGTCCTCAGCATGGCTCATAAAATCCTATAGCATCTGGTTCTTGGCTGTCTCTGATTTCACTGCCTGCCACTCTTCTCCATCACCCTACTCCAGGCACCTGGGCTTTCTGTTCCCGAATATTTCAAATATCTCTGAGCCTTGCACTTCTGTTCCCTTGGCCTGGCATGCTCTTCCACAGATCCTTCACACATGCTACAGTTGGTTCAAGTCTCAATACAAATGGCACCTAATTAAAAACGGCCCTTCCACAATCTAACTCACTATATTCCTACTCCATCTTTTTATTCTTTATTTTCCTTTTTTAGTATTTATAATCATTGAACCTAGTGTGCACATCACTACTTTTTAAACTTACTTTTTAAATTTTATTGTCCTTCTCTACTTTAGAATTTTACATCCATAAAGCAGGGGCTTCGTTCTGCTCTCTGTTGGGGCGAATACCTTGGCACCTAGGATGATGCCTACCACACGGCTGGAGCTGAACAGTTAAAGGATGGAAGGATCCAGAAATGTAAGTTGGAGATGGAATCAGCATCCAAGTCATTCAAACAAGGGACATAAATCGATTTCCAGCACTCTGAGGCCATTCATTCATTCAAACTGTATATTAAATGGCAACAATGTGTGAGGCACCATGATACTCTGTGCATAAAGAGTCCAAAATGGAAAATAAGTCCAAGAGGCTGGGAGCTGTTTGGACATCCCTGAAGGAAGCTGGAATCTAACTAAGCACTGAGGTCTAGAATGTCAGTTTCAGCTAAAAGGAGAAGGCTAGTAGCACCTGATTTATTAATTGATAGTGACAGCAGCCCAAAAACTTCACTATTCTATATCCTTATGACACTTGAGCTGTATAGTGTCTCATTAACCCTCTTGACCAACCTTCATTTCAGCTGGCATGAAAGTTTTCAGAACACATTGCTTTACTTCCACTGCCTAATCCGGCCATTCTAAAGGAGAAGCTGTGAGGTCCACCCAGGTTTTACCTTCACCCAGTTATGAAGAGTATAATCTAGGCCAGATTCTTAGGTTCATGAATTTGTGGGGGAAGGGGACAATGAGACAAACTAGTAACAAAATTGTTTTCTTTTATCATCTCAAGGTGTAATTCTTCCTTTTATTGTGAGGAAAAAAAGAAGGGGAAGACAATAATCAACCTGGTGCTTTTTGTAGAGAAAATGGCTGTTTTTCTTGTACATTTTAATCCAGTAAATACTGAAATGTGATACAGTGAAGGAAATGCTGACAGCTCTGCCAACACATCTAGATGTTGACTTTTATAGTTTTTAACTTTTTGCAAGTAAGTCATGTGAAATTTTTAGGAATAAGGGATATTATGCCAAAATAATTTATTCCTCATATACCTAATTAAGCAAATGAGGCAATGCTAGGTCTTACAGGGTAGTAACTATGAATGCAAACTATTTCTCTTTTCAAGCTTTCCATATCTAGTGTCAATTAAATGAGTATAATTCGAAGTAGACTTTAATCGATGCTGTGAAAGAGGCAGAGCAATTCTAGGCTGGGTGGTACTTGATCTGAGACTTAAACATCAGATGTATTTTAAAAGGCTGAGAGAAAAATCCAGGAAGCACTAAACTGCATAAACTCACATGTGGGGAAGACACAACTTAGATGAAATATGTGGGGGGAATTGAAATTGGTCTACTAGGTTAGAAATCTGTAACTGTTAAGAAGTAGCAACAGGAGCCAAGTCTAAAACGTCAACAAGGGACAATTATGGCAATGAGGATGGCGTGAGTCATGGAACTGACTAAAATAAAAAGCCCGAGGCCTTGAGATGTGACAGGTCAGAATCTCTTGTCTTCATTTGTCTCCCCACCCCTACCCCTTCTAACTACCCAGTTTGGAGGCAAAGGAGGCTGCATCCAAATATAAGTATAATCTGCAAGTATGTTTGTGGTCAAAGTTTTTGCACCAACCACATGTGTTAAATTCAATAGCAAAATTATAAAGGGGATGAGGAAGGAATGCGCGTGCCAACATGGACGTGAGTTTAGTTCAACAGGAGATCCCTGTTTCAAAAAATGCCCTCATCTGGAAACGGTTCAAACCCCACTGGTTGGCCTGAAGTAGCCTCGGGTAACAGTGGACACAAATACAAAACTAAAAATGGAAAGACTATTGGCTTGAATGACAAGAAACCTGGGTTCTCATCCTGCGTTTTTCTATTAAATAATGTTTAAACATCTACGTGACCATTGACAAATCCTTTCCTCACCCAGACTTTCTTTTCTCATCTGTACATGAAGAGCTTCGGCTAGAAGGGTTAGGGCATGTCTTCCAACCCAAATAATCTGAGGGCACATGCCGCGTGCTCGGAGTGGGTGAGACTTGGGGTGGCACAGAATGGGAAATGGCTTCTGCTGAGTCATGACCGCATGGTTTCTGCCCAGTATCAAAAGGCTCCCTCCTACCCTTCTCTAAAAGTATAACTTCACATTCTCCTTCTCTGCTAGTCTGTATTCCCCTTTAATGCTCTGCTGGACTCATGTTTGCATGTGAGAGCTCCTAGTGCTGAGTCTTACAAACAATGACCATTCATTAAATATATATGGAGAAAAGGGATGAATAAAATGAGAGTTTTTGAGTAATGGAGCTGGTTATATTCATTCCAAAGAATTTCCAGAAAAATCTTAAAAGAAGTAGTAACATTAATATCAAGGAACATCACATATTGCTATTCTTCTTCTTTTTATTATTATTTTTACTTTTGGATATGTCTTAGAAAATTCTCACAAAAAGAAAAAGTTACGTCCCACAGAAAAACAGCAAATCGCTCAGTGATGTTTCACTTCTGCCAGGCTGAGATTCCTGGCTAATGGCTTTACCCACAGATTCACGCATCAGAGCGACAACTATGAGCCCTGAGGATTTAACTTCCAGTCTCCCCTCTTATACTCAATGCCTAGTAAGGAGGCTGATTGCGTCGTGTCGTGGCTGTTTCAGTGCAGCAGTGATTCTGGAATTAAGAGTTGTGCAGCACTAAAAATTACTTGTTTGTAAGTGATTACATATACTGCACTTTCTAAGTCACCTAACAACTCTTCCATATCTGAGAAGTGACACAGTCCACAGAGAAACCGCACCACTGAGGGCAGCATGGAACCTAGTGACTGTGTGTGCAGTAAACACCTCCCAACACCCACTCTGAGTATCACATGGTAGGTGCAAACTAAATGACTTCCCATTGTACATTGTTCATGTCACAGGCATAAAATTATAAGAGTTTCCATCTTCAGAGTCAAAAAAAGAGGAAATAGAAAAAAAAACTAATTTAACACATCATCTTTGAAAATAAATGAGGTTACAAATCTACATTTGGAAGAACAGAATCTAGTCCATATGTACAAGATACCATTTTTTTTTTTCAAACTCAAACTCCGGATTCCAAAATGTACACTCCCTCTCTATACCAAGGCAACAGCTTGTCAGAGAAATGTGGCACACAGTAGCAGGACTAGCGCAGCAGATGGGTAGTATTTTTACACTGGTTTTTAAGTGATAATGTGAGTTTACATAGGGTCATCCCAAATATTGTTTAAGTGCAGGGAATGACTCGAGTCACTGTCTAACCTCGAGAAGGCTGTTTTGCTTTCAGATCTTGTCTAAATGTGCTGCTGTCAAGGCTTCATCGAGAGAAGTCTATCTTTTCTTTGAAGTAGGAACTGCACAAATTTCTCCGGAACTCTTTTCAGATTTTTCTCTATATTTTAAATTGACATTGAAAACATGGGCAGAAAGCAGCTAGGAAAACTTCTCTGGTTAACACAGCTGAGTAAACTCAGTCTCTGTTAATAGGCCACAAATGACGCGCGCACCAGGGGAAAAAAAAATACAATGGGTGGTGGTTGGGAGCCCTGCTTTAATTTCAGCTCCCCTCCTAATTGGCCCCATAGCATCCTGGGACTCGATTTCCATATCTGAAAGATGTGCTTATCCGATACCCTGTGTTGTCAGGGTGGGAGGTGTCAAATAAAGAGCCTATCAAGGCTCTCGAGGTTCACACTCTTCCTTTGTGTCAGAGCCTAGTTCACTTCCTGATAAAATGGATGGGACAGTCTTGCTGACCTTCAATTTCAATTTCAGAAGATTTTCTGGATTTTAAAAGAATCCTTATATAACCAAAACAAAATGTTCATTTGGTCCATTCACCAATAATGCACATCAACGTTGAGACAAATCTTCAGAGCACCCAGGGATAATGTTGCTGGTGCTTTTCCTGTGCGGGCATACCTGAGGACATAACATGCAACCACTAGAAACAGTAGCTTCCTTTAAAGCGGGATTCTCAGTTGGGGGTGGGTAGATTGGAAAAGAGTAGAGCGGAAGTTTTACCAAGTTATTAGGCACTATTTCTTTTGAAAAGCTGGGGCCCCAATATAACACAGTCAGAATGTCAGTACCAGGAAGCAGGTGTTTTTGAATACTGTGTTCAACACTGTATCTGGGCAAGTCAGTGCCCAGAAGAGTGACTGGTACATAGTAGGCACTCAAAATGTTAACAGAGTGACTGATGAATAAATGACAGGCCCCTTCAAGCACATCCCTTTTGCTCTTCCCTTAGAAAAATCGTTGTCCTGAAAAAACCTGTGAGGTACGGTCTTCCTCCATCCACTCCCATCCCCTCACCAAACAAAACCAACAGCAAAACACTGTGCTCAGAATCAAGCATCTTATCTAAGTTTACGTATCCAGAGAGTACCTGAGTCAGATGGCACCCTATTCTTTCTACTGAGCCATACTCCCTTCATGGTGAGAGGCTGAGAGGCCTGGATCAATTGATCTGACCATGAACAAGGCTGTGAATCCTCTGACCTTTCAAGTTCCACACCTGTAAGGGCTGATAATGTAATACTTCAGAGATTTGTTGGATCGAAAGAGATCAAGTCACACGGGAGTAAATGGTGACTAAGAATGTGTTCTCAGGTCTCTTGGGTACAAACAGGAATATGTGATTTTGCTTTGTGAGTTTTAAAGCACTGCAGAAACATGGCTAGTTACTAGCATTATGATCCTTAGTTTATAAGTTTTGAGTCAGGGCACTTATTCACCTAGTTATAAATAAATTGACCATCACTTGATAAATCGTGTCTGGGAAAGCAGGTATTTTGAAGGTGAATAACTGGAGAAATGAATAAGAATGACTGAATCTTAGAACGATAAATACAAATGACAGAATTTCTGATAAAACATTAATTGTAGAATTATAAAATGAGTCAGATACTGGCAAATAAGGCAGAGGCTAAGTTAAAATTAATGCATTAAGGACAAAATTCATAATTTCCCATTTACTTCTTTAACTAAACTGATTCACATTACAAGGAAAAGACAACCTGATCTCAAAACATCTATTTTTTAAAATTGTTTTTAGGAACAAAATAATATGTTAGCTATGTTTAGAGAAGAAATCACAATTTTGCAATAGAACAGTAAGTATTCAAACACGAACTGTAGAAACTATGATGAAATAAATTGATTTGTCGACATTTGTTCCCTTTGTCCTAAAATTCTACCCTTTACATTATCTGGAAAGTTTACTTTTTCTAGAAATTAATGACATTCAGTACAGATAAAGGATTGTGTACTATTTGCAACAATCAGACACATTCAGTTCCATGTCAATTAGATTTACATAGGCCACCTAAGGCACAGAGTGGGAAAATTTGAGGTTGAGAGGGGAAAGATAAAAACAGCACAAGATCCTCACGCAACGCTGAATCACAATTAGCCTTAGTGGACCACCAATCTAGACAGTGGCTCTCAAAGGACGTGGGAGGGAGAGGAATCCACTCCTCCAGGGAGCTCGCTGCCCCGGAGGCACCGTTGGTCAGTCCAGTGGGTGTGTGTGCGGTGAGGTCCTGCTGGTATTTAGTGGGTAGGGACCAGGGATGCCAAGTTTGGTCATTGCCAAAAACTGAAGAATTCTCTTACCCTAATTGTGAAGAGAACCAGTTTAAAAACACCAGACTATACTCTAACTTACTGCCCCCTCTCCCCCTCCAGTTTTCCATAACGTTGACCCCTGGTAATTGTTCTATGGCTGCTGTAATTGTTATTTTTGTGTCAATTTGAGCAGGCTAAGGAATGCCCAGATAGCTGGTAAAACATTACTTCAGGGTGTGTCTGTGAGGGCCAAGGCACAGACTAGCAATTGATCAGTAGACTCAGTGAAGACGATCTGCCTCCGCCATGTGGGTGGGCCTGACCCACCCACTGAGGGCTTGTCTGGGACAAAGTGGTGGAGGGAAGGTGAACGTGCTCTCCGCTTAAACGGCGATGCCCATGTTTCCTGCCCTCTGGCATCAGTGCTTCTGGTCCTCAGGCCTCTCAGCTCTGAATCCTACTCCCAGTTGCTTCTCCAGCTTGTACACAGCGGCTGGTAGGACTTCTCACAATCTCTCAGTCTCCACAATCACTCAGATCAATTCCTATTATCTAGCTACCTAGCTAGCTATCAGTTTCCTGGAAAACCCTTATATTCTTCACATGGAAAATTAATCTTGGATAAAAAAATTAATTAATATAGAATGTAAAACAGAAGATATTAACAGTCTCAAAATTATTTAAATATTTCATTGTTTTCTATAAATAGAAGGCTGAGCCAATGGATTAATCAATCTTATTCTCTTATATGTAAGAATCCTCTCTCTTTCTCAAATGATAAGGGTAAACTTTTAGATATGTTTTGATCAGACCACTGAGTAAAAGAAAGTGTTAGAATATATAAAACTTGAACTTCACAGTTATTTTAACAAAGCAGAAGTCTTTCGATAGTCAAAGAAACAGGTCAACTTGAAACACCGTGTGCGAATTTGTTTGTTCATTCATTCAAGCAAGGTTATGAGACACCTTCTAGGTTTTAGGCACATTGCAACATACCAAAATGAGTCAGTAAAAAAACTCGGTTTCACAGAGCTTTACATCTAAGAAGGGTGCTAAGACATTCAATTCAGTATAAAGCAGAAGATTAAAACTCCCACTACAGGTGAATGGTTAAAGGAAATTCAGAGAATGGACATTCATTTTCAGTTCAAGGATATAAAAAGGCTCACGGAGAAGATGCCAACTACAAACAAATTGTTTCAGCTCTGCCCTCCCTGCCTCTCTGAGTGTGGCATGTGGCAACAGGTGGCTTGTAATGGATTTAGTGTGCATAGCAGGTAATATTTAACGGTAAAATTTCTACAGTCAATTCATTACAATACCTTACAGGATCATTTTCCCCAAATGCAGTCTTCAAATAAATCATCGTGAAGATACAAATGACAACTTTTTGATTTTTCCCACTCAGGAGAGCTCTTTTTCTAACATCAGAAAACTGTCATAACCTCGTGTTTGGGATATATGTGTAATATTTCTCCTGTGAACACATACCGCATACAATAGCACTCTACTATCTCCAGTTTTAAGCAGCAATGTGCTTGATATTTAACATGACAAAACAGGGCAAAGAAAGAATAAACTTGTTAGAAAGGGTTTATCTTTAATTTATTGGGTGCACAGAGTTTTAGAAAGCAAAATAATATAACCTCTCTCCCCATGGAAACATTTCATTTACCTAACAGCTTGAAATCTTCACTGAGGATTATCTTGTATATGAAGCTGCCCCAGGCCGTTCTGAATTTGTATATTGCATTTAAGGGAAATATAAGCTTAACTGTCAGAGACACCAGGGCCCCTCCATCATCCAGGCCCGAGATGCATGCACATGGCGCAAGGGCAAGACGTCCACGCACACACAAGTGACTGCACAGCTTCACCAGGCCAGGATGCCTTCCAGTGATTTTCATCCCCCCACCCCTATTCTCCTCCAAAACATGCACAGTCTGCTGTGGTTTTTTTTTTCTCTACTGTTGCTTCTCCTTTACTTTGGCTTTTCAGGGGACTTAAACTGTTTTCTGTTCTGTTTGATGACATCTTGTCATGTAGATGCATTCTGTTCAGTTCAGAAGTTCATTAAATTCAGATAACACATCATTCTTGCAAGGTGACTGATGTTTATTAATGTAACATGTGAAATGGCTAATTCAGCAGGGGATTTGAGCCTTTCTTTGCATTACTCAAGACACCTAGAATAATGCAGTGTGTCTGGAATTCATCAGGGGGCTATAATATTATTTACATATTTAAAGAATTCTTGAAAGTCACATGCCTTTGAGAAATTCAGGAATGTGTGCATTGCGCAAAAATAAATCAGATATAGGCAACATGCTGATTCATACATCCCTAAATAGCTTTGTTTTTTGTGCCTGCATTGTGGGGGATGGAGGAGGAAAGGGACAGGGGAGAGGCAATAAGAAGCTCTTTATGTGATTAAGCTTTGAGTTCTTAACAGCTATATTAACAGCTACACTAATATTAATCTTTAAATTTAAGTAGTAAGTGCAATTTCTAAAGGTTTTCCTCCCCTGTTTGTTATCTCATCAAGTTTGGGTTTTCCACTATGCTTTTCTGTAGAATGAAAACAAAACATGAGTAAAACAAGTGATAATTGACCCATCAGCCTTTAGTCACTTACACGGTGTCATCAGCCAGAAGGACTTCCAAGTGCATGTGGTATGGAAACTCATAGAAATGCACATGGTACCACCACTTACAGGGCTCCCACAGCTCTTTCTATCTTTTGTGCCAGTTGAGCCCATTGAGAAAAAGACACAGACAGGAAGCCCCATGGTGCCATAACAGTTTAGAATAAAAGAATCTGGTCAGTTTAACTCAAGAAACACTGTTTAAATGCCTGCAGGGCACTCTTACATGCTATGAGATGAATCCTTTCCTCTTAGGGAGTTCATACTTTAGGAAGAAATAAACAGGAGAGCCATGTCTGCATAACTGACAGAAATTATTTAAATATTGTTACTGTTTCTGATGAGTAGAGGATTGAGCCAACACTTCTTCCTTCTTTTCCTTTTCCTCACTGTCCCCCCGAGCCTGCCCCGTGCCTCCCCGCTCTCCAGCAACACCAAGAGTAGGTGTTGAAATGTCAACAAGTGTGTATAAGCACGTTGCAACAGTACTGAAAAGTTTTACTTAAGAGTTAAGAAGAAGATGAAGCATTCACTGAGCATCAGAATATTCTTCTATCTCCCAAGTCTGCCTTCTGTTACTTGAAAGAAAAAAAAATGAATGTAATGCTCCCTAAGAGGAACCAGCTACTATCAAATTAATCTTTTAAGCCTATTGCAGGATATGTTATAGATGAAGGAGGGCATATTGGAGCAGATACAGTTGGTCAAAAATATCTTTGTCAAAAGAATGAGAAGACAAGCAACTAATGGAAATAAAATATTTGCAAAATATGCATCTATACAGGACCATTATCCAAAATATGCAAAGAACTTACAAAACTCAACAATCAGAAAATGAACAACTTGATTAAACAATGGGAAAAGATCTGAACAGACAGATACCTCACCAAAGAAGACATATACCATATTTTCGGACCATAAGACGCACCTAGGTTTTATAGGAGGAATATAGGAAAAAAAATTTTGAAGCAAAAAGTGTGGTAAAATATTTAATAACATAAATAACATATTATTTCACCAATGTAAATGTAAACAGCAGCATTAACAACCATTATTCCTCCCAAATGAGGGGGGTGGTGCAACATATAGTCCAAAAAATACAGTAGATCGCCAATAGGCATATGAAAAGTTGATAAACATCTAAGGTTATTAGGGAAATACAATTAAAATAACAAGGAGATACTATCAGGATGACCAAAATCCAAACACTGACAACCCAAATGCTAGCAAGGATGTGGAACAACAGGGACTTTTATTCGCTGCTGTGAAATGTGAAATGGGATGGCCACTGCAGAAAACAGTTTGAGATTTTCTGACAAAAATAAACATACTCCTAGCCTAAGATCCAATGGCCACATTCCTTGGTATTTACCCAAATGACTTGAAAACTTATGTCTACACAAAAACCTGCATGTGGATTTTGTAGCAGATTTATTCATAATTGCCAAAGCTTGTAAGCAACCAAGATTCCCTTCGGTGGGTGGATGGATAAACAAACTGAGATACATACAGATAGTGGAATGCTATTCAATACCAAAAGAAATGAGCTATTAACCCATGAAAAGACATGGAAGAAATTTAAATGCATATCACTAAATGAAAGAAGCCAGTCAGAAGTGACTATGATAATGTACAATTCCAAATACATGACATTGTGGAAAAGACAAAACTATAAACACTAAAAAGACAAGTGCTTGCAAGAGGCTTGTGGGAAGAAGGGATAACTAGGCAGAGTAGAGAAGATATTCAGTGAAGACTTTTACCAGTGAACCTATTCTGCATAACAGTATAATGGTGGGTACATGTCATTCACTATACCTATATCCAGAACTGTGGAATGTGTACCACCACCAAGCATGGACCTTACATGGACTTGGGTGATCGTGATGTGTAACTGTAGGTTCATTGCTTGTAACAAATGTACCACTCTGGTGCAGAGAGGTTGACATTGAGGGAGGCTGTGTGTGTGGAGGCAGAGGGTACATGGGAACTCTCTGAAAGCTTCACGCTCAACTGTGTTGTGAGCTAATACTCTAAAAAGTAATCTTAAAACACATGCACACAGACACACACACACACACACACACACCCTTTGGAAATCTACTTCATGCTGGTAAAAAACAATCTTGTAATGCTTAGTATTGGAGTCTAAAATAATTGAAAGAAAGAGGGATTTAAGACAGAATGAATTTAACATGTAGTTCAAATCTTTATTAGCTGTTGGGCAACTACTACTATATATGTCTACGCATCTGTAAAACGGAAACAAATACCTACCCGTGCAGAGTTTTGTGAGCATGAGAATGAGATAATGAACACACAAATGCTCCACACACTTTGAAGCATGCACACATTATCGAATGGTTTTGCTTGGGGCGGGGGGGGGGCGGGGGGGGGGCGGCAGCAGTAACTTCCTTGAAGCCTCAGCTACCAAGAACTTCTGCTTGTGCCTGCACACAGAAAACAAGCGTCATGCTGTTGTATCCATTGTGGGGCAATAAAATGGGAGTAGTGGTGACAGCCTTGTAATTGTTGGTCTTAGAACAATTTTCACACATCCTGAGGACAGTTGGGACTATAAAATAAAAAACACGCACACAAAAGCAAGAACTACTAGTTGTGTCATTCCAAACTTCCATCTATTCTCACATCTTTGTGCCATAAGAGGCCTAACCAGTGTAGTCCCGAATAAACTCATCTCTTATATGTGAAGTGAAAACATTTCTATAAAAGATAAAGAATGAGGGGGGACAGATTAAGACAATAGAATTTTTGGATTGAAAAGGTTCAATAGATAACAAAATCCTTGCCAGCTCTCAAGTTGTGTGCTGTGTGAGTGTGACTGTGTGGAGTATATGGGTGTAGGATCCAATCCATAAGCAGAACCATAATATAAAATTAAAACTGCATAAACTAATCAGATATTTAGCTCTGCAATGGGTTCCATGCAAGAACCTGATGGTGAGAACCATTGCCAAGCAATGAGAGGGAGCAAAGGTCTGGAGCTATCCGCCGGGAGGGAGGAGCAAGACTGACTGTACTTCTAGGCTCTAGTGGGGCCTAAACTGAAGCTCTCAACTACCTGCCAGCCTACCAGGCTCTTTCTAAGTGTAAATTAAACTTTGCAAAACAGTAAAGAAAACATTTGTTGCATGAATGAATAAATCAACAACAACAAAAGGATGTTATTAAAGGCCACACCAGTGTCCTTCCTTAATGACTTGTGAGCTACACAGATAGCCAAATACACTAGCTCACTTAACTGTTACACAAAAATGATTCCAGGGCAAGGATCCCTAATCTTATTTTATAGATGTGAAACAGAAGCATTGAGAGAAGGTGCAACATATGAAAACTGCCTTGCTAGAAAGCAGCTGAGTCTAGGTCTCTGGACTTTGATATAACATTTTGTCCACAGTCTCATATTGCAGTCAGCTCTTCACAACAGTCAATGAGCCAGAGAAATAAATAAAAACAACCAGCCTAGTGCTGAAGGAAATTATTCTTGATAACTAGGGGGTTATTTTATACCACAAAAATCCATGAAGGTACATTATTATATTTATTAAGCATCTAAACTATATTTGTTAACAAACTTGAGATGTGGATAGGCTACCGTTAGTTGTGTGGTCACTAGGAGCACCTTGTAGTTCCTGAAAGGACAAAAATGTCCAAGTCATTCTATCATTATGTCTATAAATCCAATTTTGCAACTTTCAGGCCTAAGTGTTGTGTGGAAATGGGCTCTAAAGAATCTTCCAGTGACCCTTGGCTCGAAGGCAAACACAGTCAACCTAAAACAGCGGGGTAGCTGTCCAGCGATGAAACCAGCAGCAAGAAAGGGCCTGACATGAACAGTTTCCTGATCTGGGAGAGAGGAGGGCTAATGCCCCCCAAAATAGGAGGCTCTGAAATGTCAAACACACATATGAATAGTATATCCATACCTTTTGTATTGTTAATCCATGAATAATATCTAAAATGCATAGATCCACACACAGAAAACATGCCTTTTTTTTTTGAAATATGGGGCAGTGCAAATGCCAGGGAGAAGCATCTAAGAGTATCTTCTTAAGTAGGACTGGGAGAGTGGAGAGGGGTGGGGCAGAGAAGGGATGTAGTTTGCTCTATATTTATTAGTCCTATTAGACTTGTTAAGCTAAGAGTATGTGCTACTTAAATTGAAAAAAAAAAAACAACTTGAGAAACATGGAACATTTATTCACATGTTTGAAGGACAAGAACATTGGCTGCTTATTCGACATCATTGTCTCAGTTCTGATTAATAAACAAATATATCAGATAATGCCAAGGAAGTCAAGGAGAGCAGAACTTAGCAGAGATATTAAGACTGCAGTCATGGAAGCTGAAGCATTATATATTTTATATGCTACTGTTCACTGTGCATTCATAGGGCTATAAGAGAGGTTCAATAATGTGCTGTGACTATGCAGAGGAAGAAATTATTTGCATCTGAAGTAAGCTTTGATGGTGTCACAGAGGTGGAATCTTTGAGCTTAACTATCTTAGATTTTAGAAAAGGGCCTTCTTCACAGAGGGCCAATGTGATTAAAAGTAGAGGAATGAATGACAGGGGTTGTAGGCACAGGGTTCCACTCTTTGGTCTGAGTAAACTGTGGGGACTGTGAAGGAATACAGGAAGAAGATTGGAGAGGTCAGAAAGAAGCACATAGATATCAGTTGTACAGATTCCATAGTAATAGAAACCTGTTTGATAATAGCAAATTAATGATAGCAAAGTGACTAAAGTAAACTTAAAAGTATATGAAATATAAGGAAAGTAGTATGTAGTGATCAATGATATAAAACATTGAGGAGGGCCAGGTGTAGCAAATAATATAAGGGCAAAAATGTTGTGATGATAGCCACACAATTTTCTTGCTTTCTTATATAGTTTCTTACCCAAATCAAAGTAAGTAACTGTCATGAGTGTCTCATACTCTCTGTTTTGAGTACACGTGTATGTTCCTTGAGAGCTTTGAGAAACTAATGCATTGCTGCAGGATTAAAGAGAATGTGCACCCTGGAGGGGAAGGAGTAAAGAACTGAATTCAGAGATGATGCCCGGGAACAACTTAAACCCCTCACACAATTAGACAATTGATAAAATACCTAAGAACTTGCAACCCACCCCACGGAAATGGGCCAATGTGGACTCTATTTGGAAAGCCCTGTGAGAAAGTAGGGATCTGGTATTACCTTCAAAGGATGTAACAGAATCTCTTTTTCAAGAGCTATTGAATGGGTGGTTAGTTAGAAGCAGGATCATATGGTACTGAGAACAAATGGTATGATATTAGAAAACCTAGGCTTGAATTCTCACTTCATATATTACTGATCCTGTGATCTTGAGCAAGTCTCTTCTCTAATCCTCAGTTTCCTCACCTATTTCATAGGGCTGTAGCAACCCCCCAGTGACATGCTTCCAGTGAATGTACAAGTGCCAGTGTGAGTTCTAATTTGCTGATGTTTCCTCAAGTGGAGAGCTTTCATGGAAGCTTCATTCCAAATGGAGAACATGAGCTTCATTTGCTCTGTATCACAATGTTAACCAGTGAGAAACCCCTCCAGATTTAACTGCTAGAAATAGTTCACCTGTCAGTGGGACATGGTCTGATGTCATCTGGTCTAATCTGGCATAAACAGAAGCTTAGCTGCAGCCCTTGGCAGGTGAGCAAAAAGATTGTAACTGTTTTTTCCCCGACACTTTGTTTTTAAATGTAATTGTTTGTTTGCTTTTTTTATTTGAGTCTACACAATCTGTTCTTTGATTTGGGATCTTAAACAGTTTGCTATTGCTTCATGGCTTTGAAGATCAGTTTTAAGAAATGAAACCAACGAGCTGTCACAGACTGAGTGTGAAAGTAGCTGATGTTTGCAGACATTGCAAGTGGAAGGAGCGCTCAGGTTTGTCTTCAGGACCCTCACCTAGAGGCCTGGCAGTGCCTGTGTACTCCGTGGCATGGGCCCTCTTCTTAAAATCAAAGTGTTTTCTAAATGTGAGATTGTCACTGCTTACTATTTGAACAAGGAAGTATCAACATGGCAGGTTGATGTTTTCCAAAGTTCCAGTTTAAAGCTACCTAGAGTAGGCATTGCCTGAAAAGTTCAGAGCAATGTCAGCATTATCTCATTAAAATCAACTGGCAGATGGACCAATTCTCTCTAACCTCTAGTAGACATGCTTCTCTCTCCTTTGAGAAGAACTCACTTGAAATATTAGAATTTTAGAATCTTTAGGTTCGAAACAACCTCCCCGATGACCCCCTGAGCTCTGCCTCATTCAATGGCTGAAAGCCCTTGCAATCTTCCAGAGTTTCCAGGGATGGCAATCCCACTACTTTCTAAAACAATGGAGTCTTCTTTCAGATAGCTGTATGTTGGTTCTCCAGTCATGGAGCAAATTTACATTTCTTCCATGCACCTCCCACCCATCACTATTATATTGTGACATTTATTAAGCAATTTCCCTAATTCTGTCTACAATTTTGTCTTATTTAATTCTAATACATACCTTAAGCTTTATTCTTCCCTAGAGCTCAGCAAGACTAGTCTGCCCTTTCTCATGTCTCTTCTCTCTTCTTGAACTTCTTAGCACTGAGAACCAAACTCTGGGATTTGTTTCTAAGTGCTTCTGGGGAACTACACCTTCTCTTCTGGGTACCTTATGACCTCGTAGTTAAGAGAGAAATGGGGGTATATTTTAGACCCACACTAATATTAGGTGAATGGACTGTGTAGATGTGTTAAGACTGCAGGAATAGTACATTAGACCCTTTACTACAAAACAAACAAAACAAAACAAAACAAAACATGTGCCTAAGAAAAGTTCATTTCACATCTTCTGTTTATAGTTAGCTTCCCAATGGTATACCTACCTTCCCCCAATTAATAACTACCATTTTATTTTATACATGTCTATGTTTTCCATAAAATTATTTGCACACCCCACTCCAGGGGAATTTTCTCCTTCTTCAGGGTGTGGCCCGACTCCATGAAATGCTTGGATTGAAACTCTTCTGTGGTTCTGTTCTGTGAGTACCTTTAGGATTGTTTCCTCATTGCTGGTGTAACCTACCTTCCTAATTTCTGGCTGACTACAGGGTACAATAGGTTGAAGTGGTCTGGAATGATCCTTGTACTTGTAAGGACAGAATCTCCTATCCCCAAACACTTATGTAGGAAGGCCTGGCTGAGCTATTAGAGACCACACAGAAAATCAGCAGGATGGAGAAATATTGATGGACTACAGCATTTTGCTGAGTGCAGTGCTGAAGCATACAGTTATTTGCAGAAAATTGTAGAAAATTGCTCCATTTAGTATTGTCACTGATTTGCGGAAATATGGAGTTTGTGTGTGTGCATGTGTGTATACACACACAATTCAGAAAGATTTGACTGTCTTCATTTTAAGGGTGTTATTGATTTTCACCCTAATGTATGGAGGAATCTTGAAGTGAAATGTGGCTACATTAATAAAATGCACCATTTTTAAGGCATACTAACAAGCACAAACCGATATAACCTCCCGAATTTCTTACCTGCCTGTTTCCTCATATTATTTCCTCTATCTGGAATGTCACACTCCTAACACTCCCAACCTCAGCTGACAAGACCTGATCAACACCACTTTTCTCCTGAACCTTCTCTCAAGTACCTAAGGTCATTATTCCTTACAGCACTTAATACATTGTGCTTTTTATACTCAGTGTATTGGTGCAAATCAGTTGGATTTATTTTCACATAAGCCATAATACTTTTACTTGTTCAAATATGGGAGGTTCACCAGAATCACTTTTATGACTTTTATTTCCAAAGTATAAGACTGGGGTCTTTGACATTTCACAAAGCAAGCAACGGGATACCGTCACTGAGTCTGAGCTCTCAAGGACAGGGGATGTTGGTATGGTAATCTCTCACCCCACTCTACACCTAGCAATGATTATGACTGAAGCAAATCACTAACTGAACTCAGTTCACAAGTTTGAGAAGAGGTGCGATAGGATGACCAATTACAGATTTGTGAGTTTTACATCTAGACTCATAAGCAGATGCCACCCAACTACTGACTCTCATTTCATACTTAATAAAGAAATAGACAAAGACAAAATGTAAAGAAGCAAAAATCAATGAGGAAAAACTTACTTCGTAAACCCAATGACTGAGGATAATATATATAACCCTGATTGGTTGCATTGGGGGCAGATGGATTAGAAATGCCATGAATACAAATTCAAAAGTGTGATACATTGCCTCAGCCGGTGTGGCATCAGCCTGCAAATCAAAGCGTCACTGTTTTGATTCCCAGTCGGGGCACATGCCTGGGTTGCAGGCCAGGTCCCTAGTAGGGGGTACACAAGAAGCAACCACACATTGATATTTTTCTTCCTCTCTTTCTCCCTCCTTTCCCCTCTCTAAAATAAATAAAAGAAAATCTTTTTAAAAAGTGCCATACATTTAGCAAAAATATTTTTGGAGACTTTCAATTATCTTTTACTATCATGCTACTTCAGGTTGGGCCATCTCTTATAGATGAGTTATTTCATTCCAACAGTTTCTTTGTAAGTCCTCTGTTTGGAATACAGGAATACATCCTCTCATAGTAACAATGTTATAATTAAATATTAGGTTCTACATCTAATCCAAAAATTCCACTAAATACATAATTATGTTAACCATATTTTCTGAACCCAAAATGGAGACATGGTCTGAAAAGCTCAAGTGTGAAAGAAAAATAATGATGATAATGATAACAATAAAGTTTGCATAGTAAGGAACTGTTCTAGAAACTTAACATGTACTCATTTAATCCTTACCACATCCCAATACAGAGTTCAAGTCTAGAGACATTAGGAGAGGTGCTCAAGGTCCAGGGCTCTTAAGTTGAAGAGCAAGACTGGAATAGTGATAGTCTGACCCCAGAGCCCATGCTCTATAATCTATTACTTCTGGCTAAGAGAAAAAAAATGCACTGAGAGCTCCAACTTATTTTTTCAAGACCATTCTTGTTGGGGTAAGAATTGGAAGAAGAATCTGTTCCTCCTCTAGCCATAGAGGGGCAAGTGGGAAAAGAGATATTTCCAACAGACATTTCCAACACAGTGTTAAAGGTTTCCATGGCTTAGTACAAAGAGCTAAGGAGGAAACAGAAGTTTCGAGGGGTGAAGAGCTTGACTATTTGGAGCTAGAAATCTGGAGAGAAGGCTGAGAACATAAATGTAGAAGAGGCTTCTGGAAGTGAACTTGGTTAGAGGGAATGAGCCTCAGGAAGCAGGCCTACGGTTGCCAGTACTGTGAATAATGAAACTTGGGGACTGGCGGAACTTGAGGTTTCTCCCTCTTCTCACACATATTCTCCCTGCTCTGTCCAAATCTCTGTTAATGAAGGAGGAAACTGTGATGAGGGGGCACAACTGGTATAGTCTATGAGATGATATCCACAACAAGAAAGGGTGGGGGGTGGGAAAGAAAATAGAGAAATTTCCAAGGAAAGTTAAGAGTAAAAACGAATCCTATGACAACCTAATTGAGGGCACCCATACGTTTATAAGATGGAAGCACACAGAACCCAGAACACTATTATTTCAATGAGCAGCATGTGTGAGGTCAGGTGCGGAAAACATTTCCTGGCAATGTCTGAGGTAAAGCAGGTTACTCTAGTGCAAGAAAAGTAAAAGGCCATTTTTCTCTTGTCTTTCAGACTAATTACAAGTTCCAGGGAATATTTGTAGACGTAAGCCAGGGAAGTTTGACTCAGGGAGACAGTACTGTGTCTTTGGAGTGAAAAAAATAATAAAGGGTCAAATGAGTTTTATTGTTTATATGCAATGGAACATTTAGCAACTAACTTAACTGTCCTTGGTTCTTAATAAAATGTAGAAAATTATTATAACCAACCTCCATTGTAAAGACCAAAGAGTTTATGGATGAGAGAGTATTTTGTAAACTGTGGTGTGGCTATTAACATACCAAATATTTCAAGGTAAAGTTGAGGCTTCTAGAAATAAAACATTTGTTTCTACCTTTGCTCATCTATGGAGGCTCATCCTTTCAGACATAGGTCAAATTTCAACAAGCCTGTGCTATATCTCTCCCAGAATTCCAAGAAGACAGGCAACTCCTCCTCCATGCCTCCTCTCCGCATCTGAAGTCTGTCTGCTGCATAGCATGTATCACTAGGAGGAGTGTTTGCTGATTTGCATGACCATCTCCACTAACAGACTGAAAGCTCAGATTGTGTTGTATTTGCCTGAATACTCAGCATCTGGCAGAAATTCTTGAAACACACAGTATCCTCCAAATAAGTTGGCTGAAGAATAGTGGGTAGTATATCCTATAGATTTCTTGTCCATCATCTCTTAACTCAGGTTTTTTTTTCTCTCTTTTTAATTGTTCTGAGTTTTATGGATGAAGTTTCAGAGTAAAATGATGAATAGATGAAAACATGATTGGGGATATGAGAGTTTTTTGTTTCTTTTCTTTCAGAGATACATACATTTTCTTCGACTGGCAAACTTCTTCTACAAAAAGCTAAACAGACAAACAGTGAACATTGTAGGGTTCATGGGCCATTTGATCTTTGTTGCAGCTACTCAACTCTGCTGTGCATAGAGAAATCAGCTATAGACAACACATAAACAAGCAAGCATGATGAGTTCTGATAAAGTTTACTTACAAACACAGGTAGAAGACTGGATTTGGTCCATGGACCATAGTTTGCCGACCCCTGTCCTTAATATATAACTCAAACCCCTTTCCTCCTATTTCCAACAGTTCAGATAATGTGAAATACTATGCATCAAATGCCCCATTGCTCTGGAAACCAATTCTAAGTTACACCCAAGTGATTAACACTTGGTTAATCAAGTGAAATGCTTGTGCTTCTGCTGTTTAGTCTCTCACCTCCTTGAAGCATCTGGTATATATTCATTGACATTCAACCACAAGGACAGAAGATAATAGGAAGGACAAACAGTGGAGCTGATATGTACACCTCTTGACTATGATGGGCAGAAGCAGAGGTCCAATCACAATAAGAAGCATGAGCGTTAGAAACAATGTCTACCAAAAGATCACATCCCCTCACTTTATGCTAGTGTGGTGTCTGACATGCAGTGAATGTGCAGTAAACACTCGTGTGATAGACTAGATGGTGAGAAAACATAATGCCAACCCACAGGCCTCATTCTCAGCAGGGACAGTTTATGATTATAATGGAACCACCTTCAAAATACTCTCCATGCCTTATTCTTTAACTTTTATGGATCCATAACATTTCTCAGTTGTTTTTGTTTCCTTACTAAACTGCATATTACTGCCTAACTAAATTGTGACTCTTCTTTAAGATACAACAACACATCTGTCATATAGATAGCATGAGATTTTGTAGAATGGATGGATGGATGGATGCAAGTACCAATCAGTCTGTGTTACTAAGTGAGGAATTTTTCCTAATTTGAAACATGCCATTAGGTGGGAACTTGACAGATGGATTGATAGATAGATAGATAAATAGATATTGAGTGTCAAAAGAGATTCAGAAATGGGACAAGATGGAAGCCAAATTAATAATTATTACCTATGGCTGTGGCAAATTCCTTCAGGAAAAACTCATCAAAGCCTCCCACTTGGTTCCTTGATGACCTCGATCATTACACTTGAAATTAGCTCTTTACATATTTGTCTCCACTTCTCAATTAAGAGCCCCTTGAGGACAGGAATCATAGCTGACTCAGGAACCAGATAATTCATCTCTCTATCTCTCTGTCTCAGGCCCCCTTGTTGCAAGGCCTTATAGAGTGAAGGCCTTCATACTATTTGAGGACTAAAAGATTTTGGATGCCTGACAGAGGAATGTAGGGATTTTGCTATCACCTCAGTACTAATGAGATGGTCTTAATTAGCTCACAATTGCACCTGTGGATATCACTTCTGACAGTGGCTAGATTTTACTGCAAGAGCTCTGTCTTCTCTTAGGTCAAGGCCAGTTTCCTTTGGGGACACTGAGATGAGGGCTGGTTTGTCTGTAACTGCTGAAAGTAGAGAATTAAATGAAAGTGCCTCAACTGTCATCTAAAACCTGGAGACCACTTTGGCAAATAGCACTATCTCTTGCCTGCAAGGATACTTTTTTTTTTTTGCACAAGCAATACAATGTAACAATAGTCTGAGTTAAGCATTATCTTTTACCTATAAATGGTTCTGTCAGAGAGAGCATGGTGCAACTGAATTTTGAGAAATGTAAAACTCATTAGCTTCTGTCATTTTTTCTTTTACATTTGAAAATTTTTGTTGAATTTACTTAAACTATGGAATACCCTCAGTACCAATAAAACATTCCTGCTATTAAGCTTAAAATTACAATGGCGATAGCACTCTGACAATGCAACAGAAAGATAAAGACATTTTGCAGCAAACATTTCATATGCCCAAATTAGAATCAAACCAGTACTCTTTTTCTATACGGAAGCATTTTGGAAAAGAGGAAAGACCTTTTCAAAGAGAAAGAAAACATAATTTTTGACCTGTGCATCTTAGGTTGGTTACAAGAGCTAAGAAACCAACACAACCTAGCAACATGCTGGCCCAAACTGGAAAACAATAAAATGGAAAAGGGAAAAGATAAACCTCCAGTGCCAGATCCACCTCAAGCAGAAATTTTCTTGGTGCTTGAGCACCAGAATCATCAGTAAATTCTGGAGCCATCTGCCAACCTCAGGATTAGTGGAAATAAATACCCAAATAAGGGTATCATTTATTTAAAATTAGGGTACCGTGTAGAAAATTGTTTCAAGAAGTGTAGGGGCTGGAGGGAACAGCAGAAAGAATGGAGAAATGAGAATGAAGCTTTTATTACAACGCACCAAAGCTGATGTTCTCATGAGAACTAAGGCCTTCAAACAATCAACTCACGGTTCCTTCCCAAACTTCCTTTGTGAGTATTCATTACCTGAGAATAAAGACACCAGAATCCGCTCATGAGCAGTAATCAGGATCTAAATTCCCATCCTAATTTGGCATTATGTAAACCCCTGTGAGCTCAATGGATTCTCAAGGGCCTGAGTTTGTCATCTATAGAGTGGAAGTAGGCACAGTCCTTTGGGAGCTTATGCCAGAGATGGAAAGAACTCAACATCCTTTGTGCAGCCTACGAAGTTCACAAAACCACACCGATAGCTCATTTCCTCCAAGTAATTCTGAGGTAAAATTGAATCTGAAGTCAACTACATCAAGTGCTTAGTTCAACTACCACTGTAATGCAGAGTGCTAATTTATTAATGGAACATGAGGGAAGTCCAATAAAATTTTTCCTGCTTACATAATACTCTACACTATAGTCTATAAAGGACTTTCTCATTAAGTCTCATATTTAAACCTCACAAAGGAAGAGTGAAATAGACAAATATAATTAGCCCAGATTTCCCAATCAAAACACCAAGGCCCAGTAAGACCAAATGACTTAATAGAGTCCTATCTTCTGACCACGGGTCCTGCGTGCTGGCCACCAAACCACACAGCTTCCTTCACTGGCGCTGTCTGGTCTTTAATTATCACAAGTAACACGTTTTGAGAAGGGAACACTACGCTAAGGTAGCCAAGGTTGAGCAGAGGCGGATCAGGTCAGGACAGCAGGGAAACACTGGGGAAATGACCGGCAGTAACCCTCCTGTTGAATGAATGTGCTTGAGGTAAGCTCAGGCGTTCATGCGGCCTCTCTTAGGCGCTTTGTGGACAGAGTGGAGGTGGTGCTTGTTCTGAAGCCCCATAATAACCAGGACTCATGTGAACACATGCTGTGCCTCACACCCACACCTCTTTCATTGTTGCTTAGAGATGGCCAAGAGGAAACAGGCAGGATGGCCCAGAAAGGTTTCTCTTAACCTTGGAAGGGCCTCAGTACCTGCTGTGTCTTAAGGTGTAAACACACTAAATTAAACAAAAACTAAGAGAGGGCAAGAGAAAAGGAGTAAGTGAATCAAGTCTCTCTTCTGTTTACAGTTCTTCCAGGCAAATATTTTGTTGCTAATGAAAGACCCATTCATGACGCCCTATCTCCCAATTAGGCAGGCACTTTCGATCACGCTCTGCGGCGGTAGCCCCTTCGTGGGATCAGGCCAGGTCTCCTGTTCCAAGCCGCACTGCACGCTGGCATCCCAAGATAGGCCGTGTCCTGCACAGTACAGGCCCAGAGCCATCATGATAGGGCTTGGGAAGGTGACATAGGAAAATCCAGGGGAGAAATGAAGCATTCAAAATAGCAGTCCTGACAGCATATCAGGAGGAATGAGTGAAAAAAAGGAAACTCATATGGATCTTTCATTATGGACCAGGCATGAGGCCACACACTGATTTATTGTCTTGTTTATAACAGCCAACACCCTGCTTGGCACATATTATTCACACTGAGGCTCAGAGAAGGGAAGCAACCTAGCTAGACAGAAGTAACGAGGTAGTGGTGATGAAACTGGCACTAAAGTCAGTGCTTCCAAAGACTATGTTTGGTCTTTTTATTGTTTCCTGATGATTCCCTGGGTTTTGCGTCCAACGTTCAGCACAAGGTGATGTGAAGAGAATGTGTGTTTGTTTCCAGTTTTTGGACCTTTTCTGCCAAATGGGCACATCTGATGAGATGATATCTAAGGAGCATTTCAGATCTGGAAATGCTCCAATTCTATGGAACTCCAGGGACTTTCTGCACCTAAATGCAGCAAGATAGCAGTGGTTTTAGGTTGTGCACAGAGCACACCAGATTACCCTGAGAAGCCGTATTTGGATTCCTTGCTGTTATGAGCAACCTTGCTTCTATAGGCTTTAGCTGCCTCGTGTGAAAAAAAAAAAAAGACAATAATAACTCTGCCTTGATTAGCTCACAAATTTGCAGAAAGGATCAAATGAGTTTTAGTACTTTGTATACAGAGACTTGTTTTGCAAACAATATCAGCACTCCTGCTTCTCCAGGGGCTAGCTTGTGGGCTTCTTAATCATTTACTGGTAGCCAGAATTGTGTCAATAAGCAGAATGCTGGGTATGGTTTGGTCTGAGGTATTGTTGTTCCAGGTGACCAACTGAGGCTCTGACAGCCATCCTTGGCCACTCCCCTGGGTAAGTCCTGAAGGAAAGTGGAGGGCACGTTGACCCCCGGACAGCAGAGTTAATGACTGAAGCTCTCAGAGCGTATTTCCCCAGTGCGAGGCCTTCTCATCTTGACAGTATCATTCCTTTCTGACAACAGCCCTCTGACATAGGGAAAGAATATTTTCTCCACTTCACAGAGGGGAGAATATCTACAGTACCAAAATCAGAAGACACACAGGGAATAATTAATTTGACTTTTCTGCTTAAATTTAAGAAAATTAAAACCAAAGTTTTGGAAGCTATAGACAGACAGATAAGATATAAAGAGAAGTTCGATACTCAACATTTACCAAATGGCTAGAAGTTTTATTTTCTCTGAAAATTCTGTTTAAATCCACATTCATTCTTCTGATCTAAATTATTTAAAATTTTTTTCAGGAATTTCCTTTTATGTTGTTCAAGGAATGGTATTTGGCATTCAGGGAAAAGTGGACTATAGGATCCTCTCAGGGTAAAGGAAGCATACAACAGATTTCTTCTAAATGTAAGCAATATAAGAAGGGCTTAGCCTATTTCTCCAAAGCTACCCTCAGTGACAAAGGACCACATGACAAGACTGAGGTCAGAGAGAAGGGATTCAGGTGTCTACACAGTAGAACCTATCATTGGGCACCTCTCCTAATAAAAAGTAACTGACAACCTACTCCATGGGTGAGCTCACACTGCAAAGTCAACATCGGGTTTTGAGCCATGTATTTCTTAACAGGGATGAGGGCAATAACCTAAACACAGATGGTGCTCAAAATCATATTAATGAATAATTGTTTAAGGATTAGTGATGGCCGTCTAGAAGAAGAAGGTATTGAAGGCATCTGCAAGTAGTACTGTCTTCAATATACTGATGGAAAGCCAAGTGCACAGGGATGTCTGTTCCTTTCCTCCTCTGTATTATACACCAAGCCACAGCCATGTAGAAATCGATCTTTAAAACAAATACAGGGGTCAGAAGAACTGGTTGCCTTTTGTCGAGTTAATTAATCTAAGTTATAATTAGTTTTATGCCATCCATCGCCCATATGCATGGCATTTCCTCCCAGCTGTTAATTGCTTGAGTTAGAGACACTTACATAAAGCCATATAACGAGTCCCACACACCAAGCCAATAGATCCCGAATCCTTAATGTTAAAAGGCAACCTCCTAAACAGAGACCTTAGCAAACACTGCATGAGGGCATTTATTCCATTTCTTATTCTGGCACTGTGTGTGGCTGTAGGAAAGTTGTTGACTACTAAACGTTAACCAAACATCCCATTTTTAGAAGAATATTTAGCTCCATCTTTATAGTGTCTGGACTTGTAACTACCCATTTCTCGAACATTAAGCCGAGCCACATAAGAAAATTACTACAGTGATAGTATTTCCAGGGCACACTGAGTCACTGTCCAACGTCTAAAATGGGAAATAAGTAACTTGTGCGGATTTGCTGGCACAACGAGAAGGAGGGTACTCTACCGTTGGTGTTCTGAAGCAAGCCTCAGGGTCTAACCTTGGGGGAATGCTCTATTCCCCCCAAAGTGGGCTGTTCTCACACACTCACACACACACACACACACACACTCTCTCTCTCTCTCTCTCTCTCTCTCTCTCTCTCTCTCTCTCTCTCCCCCTCTCTCTCTCTCCAGGCTTGGGAATAAGAACATAAGAGTGGGCTGAGGCCAGTATCACCAGTAATTATCAAGCTCAACTGCTGTAAAAGCAAGGAAGCCATTTCCTTCTGATGGCAATTGGCCTTCTTGGAAGAATGAGCGATCAGAGCCACTCCACCCAGCAGCCCGCCAGGAGAGAGGCCAAGGACCAAAGACCTCTAGATTCAGATCCTAGACCACACAGAAAGAAAGGGGTTTCTATCAGAACAGGCCAAGTGTCACAGTTATTGTGGGAAGTTGTCTAGTGCCCATTTGAATTACCAGAAAACTTGTGTTTGTACTTCATGCCCATCTGAAACCTTCTTTTGCTGCCAATTTTACCTCAGAAAAAAGAGAAGAAAAACAAAACAACCCAAAGTGATTAGAAGCCATGGTAGTGTAACCTGTCTTCACTGTAGCCAACACCATTTTGATCAAGCCTAAGCTTCTTTTAAGATCATTCTCCAATAAATATGTCTCTACAATTTTGATCTTTTCAGAGGTGAAAAGAAAGAAAAGGATAAAAGAAACAAACAGAATTCAAAATAGTATTTATTCTCCCAGCAGAGCAGCATGGTGTAAACAAAAATAATAGTTACACTCCTAGGTTCTGAGCCCTCATAGAATTGCTGCAGAAAATAATTTTAGTGGTGAACCAGAGTCTTGCAAAACGCATCCAAAGCCATAATAAAATGAGATACTTATCCTGCTGCTCTGATTAGTCCGTTTCCATTCAATAGTTGTAACTAATGACTTGTTTTTCCTCTCGTGTTAGGGGCCCTATTACTGTGCTAAACATAACGTGCCTCATTTTGTTTTCCTAGCCATGCTCGTCTCTTTCACTGATGACTGAAATTTGATATTTATGAAATCACATAAAAACAATGTGTAATCCTCTCAATGAACCCCTCCCAAATTGTAGAAAATGATTTGGAGGACAATAGACTAATGTATACTCTATGCATGTGTCCTTCTCTCTAAGCACTTCTAAGTCACAGTCTCTCGCTCTCTCCTGTGTATGCTCTCTCTCTCTCTCTCTCTCTCTCTCTCTCTCTCTCCCTCTCTCTCTCTCTCTCTGGCTAGAGAACACACTGTACTTTGGAGATAATTGACTGTGGAATATGATGATGTTTATTCAAAAACAGGTCACACAGACTGCAATTTGAGAGTCTTCCTTTATCCTCCTTATTTAGTTTCATCCAAAGGAAAAGCATACAAAAACCCTGTTTCCTGTAAATCAGAAATGCGGAGCCTTAATTACTTCTTTAGATTTAACCTACTGAGAAAAACCACTGCAAATGCACCCTCCCCTCCTTGAGATCAGCGACATTTAGAAAAACTAACTTCAGCTTACTCACTGAAAACAAACGGGGACGAGATAGAGTGTGCATTCATATCATCTTAACAGTGTGTTCTCTAGTTGCTAAAAGAACATTAGACTCTGTTTTCCCAGGAGTAATACAAATGGACAGTAATTACTGGGTGAAAAGGTGTGGCTGAAAAAGTAGTCTCTGGCTATCAATAATCTCTGCCGTTCTGTACACATGAGATCTGCTCTCTGATTTGAGCTGGAGCTTTTCCTCCAGACTGTTGCCAGTTACTGTCAGGCTGACTGTTTCTCATTGAGAAAGCGTTGCCCAAAAGAGATACATGGTAAGGCAAAGAGAATCCTGCCACTGGAGTGTGTCCTTGTAAATCATTTATGCTATAAAAGAGATACCATATTGAATGCATTGGATTTTCACCCTTTAAGGTGCCTTATGTGAGACATCTTTAGGGATCTAGGTCAAGTAATACCATTCAACACTCATTTCAAAGATCTGGGCCAGACATCAAAACACTGGATGAAGCACATGACTAGTACATGTTATCTCAGAAAAAAAAAAGCCACTTCTGAACATAGTTTAATATACACCTACGTTTTCAAAATGGGGAATAATTACACTCAGAATGACTTCATTCCATTGTAGTCATTTAATAAATGTTTATTTTATACTAGCTAGGTCCTTGGAAATATGTTAGCTAATGAGATATAAACCTAAGTTTGGCTAAAAGAGGTTAAGACCTGCCTACTAATTTATATTTAACATATCGCTATTGATATTTCTTTCCACGGTATCGTATTTAGAGTAGTTCTTGATTAATATTAAGTGTGTAGATTTCATAGGCTCTTTAGAGCCATTATGAGGAAGAAAGTAGTCCAATTTCCTGTCTTACAAAGCTGAGGGAAAAGAGAGTAGATGACTTGTCTAAAGTCACTTACGGGTTATTAACTGGAACTAGCGCCCAGCACTCCTGACCTGGCAGGTTCTCATTCCTCATCCCACACCACTTCGTTTTTTTCTCAGTGGGGTCACTTAATCTCTCCAACAGTGGACACAAACCAAGTATTAAAACTCACCTGACAAATACCTGTTTAAATGTTTATTGGGCCATTTGACAGATTCTAAGTTATATAATAAATTTTCTTTATTCCAGCTCAGATACATATCATCCTTCCACCCTCCGGGGCATCTTCTCATTCCTCATTGTATCACATTATAAGAAGGAGGACTTCTAGATTCTGCTACATCAGGAATAGTACACAGGATACTGATTTACTGAGGTACTTCCCCTACCCATGGGCCCATGTAAAGTGGCACTCCTTAGATTCAACAGTGTTGTCTGTATTTCCCTCTTAAGCAAATGTTCCGGTCTCACATGATTCAGAACGCCCCTCTGAGCATGCCATAATAATATGATAATGCCCATTCTCACAGTATTTCTGGGGGACTAGAATAAAACATACTGATAACCTCTTGAGAGAAAGCTGTTTTGTAAGATTTATGCTCCACGATTCAAATGAAAGGGCTTTAGAAATACATCCAAACCCAGTGTTTGCCTAGGTAAAACTGCAAATCCCAAAAAGCATGGTCACAAAACAGGACCTTCCCAGCAACCCAGAAAGTGTGATCAGAGGCTTTGAGAGCTTAGAGAATTCTGAAATCTACATTTTCTCCTTCCAGATGTTTATGAAATTAATATGGGACATAAATTGTACAGCTTAAGCACAGGGATTCAACATGAGTCTGTGAAGTTTGTAACAAGGAAGTTGCCCAATCCAGCTGTACATTCCTTGCCTATGTCCTGGGCTAGGGAGATGTAGTTAGCGATCAAGGAGAACCAGAACTGAGTGGTGGGCCAGGAGACATTTTACTTGCCCCTATTCTATCTTTTATGCCTACAGAAACTTCAGCAAATCCCCCTAGTTCTTAGTTTCCTCACCTATTTTTCCCCCACTGAAATCCTGTGAGTAGGAATGATTTTCCATCTCAGTATGTGGAATACCTAGTGCAGGGCCTGGCACATAAGTGCCTAAAAAATATCTGTGGAACAAATGAAAATAATAGGGCTTGAACTAGATGTTATATAAACCCCTCTCATTGCTAATGTTTAGCTTAGCCCAAAAAAATTGGATGAAAGGAAGAAATCCTTGGTTCTAGTGTCCGAGGCACTAAGTACTTCCTGGTACTTTCTTTTTATTTAGATTTATATAACTATACTCAACATGGAACATTTTCATTCGGCCTTTTGTAGATTCCCCTGAACTATATACTATGTGCTGAACTGCCACACTGATGAGGCAGGTAGTGCAATTTTGGTCTAATCAAGCTATGCTGTGTACCTGATAGTTCTATGGCAGACAGAATAAGCCATGTCTGAAACAAAACAAAAATTGAGATCACAAGTTAAAAGCCTCCAAATTAATTTTCATGACCAAAAGCAAAAGAGTAAAAAGGAAGAGCACACTATTATATTACATAATATATTGATGAGGCATCAATGATACACCTGTGATCATTTGAAGAATCACTGTATAAATGATATATAAATATATTTTTCAATTATATACTTGACATTTTACTTCTAAATATTGTTACTGTATTAACTGCCATTTGTCAGAAAAGTGATTGATTCTTGTCATTGGCAGGCTCTCCTCACCTCACCTGATTTTATTTTAATATGCTCGTGCCATTTGAAAAAGTTACCTGGAAAAATCACCATGGGGAACAAAATTATGTAAGATCTAAATGTGATTGAGATAAGTTTATTCACTATATATGGAAGGATAGTCTTTGTATAGCCTTTCCTATTATTATTATTCTTAAAAACTCAGTAAACAGATGGCCATTCCCACCAGAGAGTGGTATTAATAGTACTCACAGGGCTGAGATCTGCTGCCATTGAAACAAAAAACCAGTTATGTCAGTAACTGATTCACCATTACCTTTACTGGTCAAATTACAGTAACAACAGTCATGCAATCCATGGCAAAATCAACACAATGTTTACTAAAAACACGCACTATGCAAAGAATTGCTTTTCAACAGTGAAGTGGGAGGCACTGGGTTCTGTTTGGATTAGTTGATGCCTGTTTACAACCAATCATCTCCATGTTCTGTATTTTACTACACAGTTCCCTGCCCTCAAGTATCTCAAAAAGCAGGATATTGCAGACTAAACACCTCTTTCACAAAGATTAAACTAACCAACAAATCTATGACTTGGTAGAATTATGCAAACATTGACCATTCAAATATCTCTAGTGGTTCTACCACCAGGTCATGCTGAGAGGTGCTGGGCCAACCACTTGCCTCAGACTGCATATGAGAGAGACACTTTGCTGGACTCTTCCCACTCTGGGCCAGGGAAAGTTCAGAAGGGAGGTCACACCCAGGCTGTTCTCTAGGGTAGAAAGAAGAATCACTGGAATAAACAAAACAAAAAAGCATATAGAGGATAGTGGAAAAAGAAGGCAAAAATAAATATTAAATTTCAGAGACAGTTCAGGACTAGGGAGAGAGCAAAGGAGCAAGTCAAAAGTGGAACATCAACTTTGCTACCAACCATCACTGAAGTAGACACACCATTAGTCCCGGGGTGCACATAGTGAAATGTAGGGTATTAGTGAAAGGGTTGTCTGAAGTCGATTTCTGGAGCAGTGGATAAAGCTACTAATAAAAATCCATCAAATGTTGCCACAGAAACTACTTATGTGATTCCCAGAAAAAAGATGTGATCAGATGTCCTGACCATTCAAACTCTGAAGGACATTCCTCAAAAGCAATGACGTAGCCAGCAAATCAGGGATTTCCTTTAGTTAATTTGCTTTGGCCATGTAACCAAAAAAACCTTCAAATGTTATAGGTAAAAAAAAAAATGCCCTGTACAGGTGAAACCATATGCAGTGCCAGCTCTCTGGAACGCCTGTCTCTCTGCCCAGCATCACTGATGCCAATCCTAGCCATCCTGTAGGCCAGATGAAATGACACTCCCTCATAAAGCTTTCCCTGATTGCTAAGATGAATGTGATCCTAAATCATCTGGATATCCAGTAGACTGTATCTTTAACAGAGTTAGTTACTGAAAACTTTATACCCATGCTGTAGATATCACACGTGTCTTAACCCTCCCAATGTAGGTTCTGAAATATGGTATGCATCAAATAAAATATGGTATGATGGGTTTAAGAAAGAGAGAGGGAAGGAGGGGTAGAGAGAAAAAGGAAGGGAATAACTCTTTTCAAGCAAGGACCCAGCACAGTGGAAATACTCCAACATGGATTAACAAGGAAGGGAATGAAGCTTCAGGGATCCTCGCTTGCGTCGACCCCTTTTCTAAGCTCCTGGGAGGGCCCCAAGATGTGTGCTACTGCTCTGTCTTTGCACTCTGACTGACCTCCGTCACACACCCATGGAGCAGTGTTGGAATGGTTGTGGGAATTTTGGGGTTTGGTTACGGGAATGTCAGTAGACAACACAGTTAGCTGAGTATAGAAGGATGCTAAATTTACATGGTTTGCAATCACTATGGCTAGTGCTTAATTAAGCCATCTACAGTTATCATTATGTGAGAAAGACTTTCTGGAAATGCCCCGGGCCCATTACCGTCCTAGCTGTGGGACTCAGAGGTAGGGAGTCAGAAGTCCTGTAACCTGAATATGTCCTCTAACACCCAGAATACAAATTATACTGGTAGAGAAGAGAAGCAGAGCATGAAATGGATGGAGTCAGAGGCTAAGCCGGTTAAATAATCTACTGATTATCAGATGTGTAGAAGTATACGCACAAGGGGGAGGAGTACTCAGTATTCAATAATGCAAAAGGAGATGTTTTCTCTTAGCAGGAATGTGCTCAACAATGTACTAGAAGCAATTAAAAATGCACCACTGGCTTGATTTTGTTTTTGAAGCAAATTTCACAGAATAGAATTTACAAAGAGTAAAAGCATTCTTTTAACAGCTTACAAATGAAAGAAAGTTAACAACAGTTTCCCTAAGTTTGACAATCATCTTGGTTTCACAAAGTTACCTATAAAGTGTTGCACAGATTCAAGAAAGTTTTCCAAACTTAATAATGACAATTTTACAGTGTATCATATTTGCTTTTTCTCATTTGAAATAAATACTTATTTTCTTACAAAATTGTTATGGGATGAATGATGCCACCTCCCAAGATTTGTACATTGAAGTACTAACACCCAGTACCTTAGAAGGTGACTGGGTTTGAAGATGGGTCCTTCAATGAGACAATTAGGCTAAAATGAAATCATTAGGTTGGGCCTAATCCAATATGGCTGATGTTCACAGAAGACGAGGAGAGATTAGGAGACAGTGATGACATAAGAGAAGGTGACCATCTAACAGCTTGGAATGACACCAACCCTGCCAACATCTTGATCTCAGACTTCTAGCCTCCAGAAACATCCCCCCGAAAATTTTCTGATGTTTGAACTACCCTGTCTGTGTCACTTAGTTATGACAGCCCTAGCAAATTAATGCAGTATGTCTTAGGTCATCCTTTTGTATTTTTAAAGAGGTCTCCCCAAAGTTGTACACCTCAAAGCTTTAGGTCTCACAGCCTCTGAACATCTCTCCACACACAAACACACAATATTCTCACTATTGCCTGTTGAGTGTATTAACTATGGTAGCTAAGGGTAATGCATTTTTGCCAGAGACCCTTACTTTTTATACATACTTTTTAAATAACACTTCCCATTGTGAAGTCATTTATATTGTAGTAACTACCAAAACAGATAATAGAATCAAGCCATTCAATCAAAAGGTTTATTTGGCTCCTGAGGTTTTGTAACCTTGTCATCTATAGAGTCATAATCTACAGACTCTTCTCAGATGGACCACTGAGGAACACCTAGATATCACTAGGCATCAGCCCAGGCCTTTTATGCCCTGTCCTGTTTAAGGAACTATCTATTTTTCAATTTAAATATATTGCAACTGCAAGGGGTATTCCACAAACAGAAAAGCTAAGCATTGTGGTATTTTTTAGTTCACATGCTTCATCCTATGTCTGTTATAGACAAGGGATAAAGATTTTAATATTTACATAGTAAGAGAAATTGGGGAAATGCTTGACTTCTCTGAAACTGCGTCATCATCTATAAAAGAGAATAATTATCTATTCCCTGTCCATCTCAATAAACAAAGGTAACGCATTTCTTTCATCTCTGACAGCCTAAAAGTTTATGGCCTCCCCATCACTGAGCAAATTTCTTATGGTGATTATCATATTCCAGAAGGCTCCTGGGAACATTAGTTTTGTTTTTTTTTTTTTTAGATTTTATTTATTTATTTTTAGAGAGAAGGGTGGGAAGGAAAAAGAGAGGGAGAGAAACATCAGTGTGTGTTTGCCTCTTGCACGCTCCCCGCCCTCTCCACTGGGGACCTGGCCCACAACCCAGGCATGTGCCCTGATGGAGAATCAAATCAGCGACACTTTGGTTTGCAGGCTGGCACTCAATCCACTGAGCCACACCATTCAGGGAGAAAAGTTTGTTTTAATTTCTAGGATTTCTTTTTGACTCTATAAGTGGTTAACACTTAAAATAGAAAACCAAGTGTCTGTTAGTGATAGGGAAGGTTAACAGTAAGCATAGATATAAGTATTGAAAAAGAGGATATAAATTGGAAACCCATTACTTCCTCACCTGATAACCTCTTATTAAAAGAGTCTTTATAAATATGATCCATGTAGTGAAGACACACACACACACACACACACACACACACACAAGGCAAGCAGCAACAGTGCATTCCCGCTTGACTCCCTATTAATAGCCTGGTACTAGAACTCATAGAACTGCCACAGAAGGCTGAACACTCTTGGGCTTTTCATGTGAACAAGTTCACACTTCCATGGTTCTCCAAATAAGGCTTTCCAAACACACTTGGCCTAGGCTCACTCATTTGGCATTTCTCCTGAGGGAACGCAACTCAATGTTCTACCCACAGGTTCTAAGAATGACAGTTTTAGACATTTATTAATTTATATAATTTTCTCTCAGTACAGGCTCATTTTGGATCAGTGGCAAATATGATTAGGAATGGAACATTCACTTTGTCTGACTGTAAACTTCGGATATAAATGAGCTGGATTTTACAATATATTTTAAAATTTTCTTCTCCCTTCCCCTTTTCTGACTAGGTCTTCAATGATGCAAATTATTCATGCAAATGTATGAAATAATGTTACACCAGGCATTTGACAAGCAGTTCACATTTTGGGTGAAATTACGTCACTTAAAAAGCCAGTCATCATCGGTTGTGCTACAAATCCTTCCTTTTCACGTAGAGACACTGCACTGACACTGTACTTGGAGAAGGTCTTCAGCTTGTCTTGCATCTCTCAAAGCTCAGTAGTACTTTCCCCTCTGAGGTTCAAGGTTATTGGCTAGACCACATCTCTTCGACATTCTGCTGAGCTCCATTCCACAGCCCACTAATTATACCCCTCACGCTGCCAGTTGTTTCATTAGTGCCTGGCAGGACAGAGTGATAGATGACAAATGAAGAGATGGATGTAAGTCTTCTATTAGAAAAATAATTAGGAAGCTTCTAGTAAATAACCTCCCAATAGCCTCATACCAAGAAGAGGAATACTCAGTAGCTTGGCATATGAAACCTACTCAAGATCAGAAGAGAGTGTGGTTTAAGGTTTAAAGCTGGGTTGTTGCACATCAGTGAGGATTTTGTTAATATCCTTCCATAAAGAGGCAGAGTAGTCCAATGGCTAAGAGCTTGGGCCCTTTCATCTTTGGGAAAGGAACCTCATTCCCCTCTATCTCAGTTTCCCACTCAGTAAATATTGAGGACATTAGTAGTATTTTCTTTGTATGCTTTTTGCGAGGCCTAAAGAAGCCAGAAGGCATCAAAGAGAAATAATAACTTATCTTGGGTGATTTCTAGCATTCATAAATGAGATCAGGTTTTAAAACTTCTGAACACATGGACATTTAACCACCATATATAGCATTTTAAGCATGAAGTTCCCTGAGTGCTTTGAATATGCTTCCTAAAGGACATGGGCTCCCAGTAGTTAAGAATCACTATTACAGAAAACACAGTATTGGGTTAGGTATTACATACCTGCTAACTCTGGCAAGTAACCAAAAGGTTTGGTAAGAACTTCATATGCATACTTGTTTATGCTATCACATGCAGAATTATAAGTGGTGAGCCAGCCTTAAAATGATCTTGTTTTTGGAGGTAGATGGCCAGATGTGTGAAAAATCAGACAGGCAGTCAATTCATATTGAGGTAAGTGTAAGTTAAGAAAGATCTTTAGACTTCCAGCCAAGATGGAGGCATAGGTAGACACACTGTGCCTCCTCACACCACCAAAAAAAGGACAACAACAAATTTAAAAACAAACAACAACCAGAACTGACAGAAAATAGAACTGTATGGAAGTCTGACAACTAAGGAGTTAAAGAAAAAACATTCACCCAGACCAGTAGGAGGGGTGGAGATGGCAGCTGGGTGGAGAGGACTCATAACAAGGCAGTGGCTGGAGGACTAGGGAGGCAGTAGATTGTGGACTAGGCAGTCCCACATTTGCGTGCAGATAAACCGGGGGGAACAACTGGAGAGCAAGACAGACTGCACAACCCAGGGTCCCAGCACAGGGAAATAAAGCCTCAAACCTCTGACTGAAAACACCTGTGGGGGTTGAGGCGGCAGCGGAAGAAACTCCCAGCCACACAGGGGAGTTCATTGGAGAGACTCACAGGGTCCTAGAACGTACACAAACCCACCCACCCAGCAATCAGTACCAGAAAGACCCAATTTGATTGTGGGTAGCAGGGGAAGTGACTGAAAATTGGCTGAGATTGGAGCAAGCAGCATTATTCCCTCTCAGACCCCTTCGCCACATACAGCATCACAATGCA
This sequence comes from Phyllostomus discolor, assembly GCF_004126475.2. Lineage (NCBI taxonomy): Eukaryota > Metazoa > Chordata > Mammalia > Chiroptera > Phyllostomidae > Phyllostomus > Phyllostomus discolor. The sequence continues at coordinate 47,974,908 of NC_040904.2, read as the reverse complement.
GCCACGTGGGTTGCCCCACCCTGGTGAACACCTAAGGCTCTGCTCCTTATATGTAACAGGGGCACGGAGACAAAAAAAATGGCCCAAATGAAAGAACAGATCAATGCTGCAGAAAAAATACAACTAAGTGATGGAGAGATAGCCAACTTATCAGATGCACAGTTCAAAACACTGGTAATCAGGATGCTCACAGAATTGGTTGAATATGGTGGCAAATTAGAGGAAAAAATGAAGGCTATGTTAAGTGAAATAAAGGAAAATGTACAGGGAACCAACAGTGACGGAAAGGAAACGACTCAAATCAATGGTGTGGACCAGAAGGACAAAATAAACATTCAACCAGAACAGAATGAAGAAACAAGAATTCAAACAAATGAGGAGAGGCTTAGGAACCTCCAGGACCTCTTTAAACGTCCCAATATCCAAATCATAAGGGTACCAGAAGGAGAAGAGGAAGAGCAAGAAATTGAAAACTTATTTGAAAACATAATGAAAGAGAACTTCCCCAATTGGCAAAGGAAATAGACTTCCAGGAAGTCCAGGAAGCTCAGAGAGTCCCAAAGAACTTGGACCCAAGGAAGCACACACCAAGGCACATCATAATTACATTAGCCAAGATTAGAGATAAGGAGAGAATCTTAAAAGCAGCAAGAGAAAAGGAGACAGTTACCTACAAAGGAGTTCCCATCAGACTGTCAGCTGATTTCTCAAAAGAAACCCTGCAGGCAAGAAGGGGCTGGAAAGAAGTATTCCAAAGTCATGAAAGGCAAGGACCTACATTCAAGATTACTCTATCCAGCAAAACTTTCATTTAGAATGGAAAGGCATATAAAGTGCTTCCCAGGTAAGGTCAAGTTAAAGGAGTTTATCATCACCAAGTCCTTATTATATGAAATATTAGAGGGACTTATCTAAGAAAAAGAAGATAAAATAATATGAACAGTAAAATGACAACAAACTCACAGTTATTAACAACCACACCTATAACAAAACAAAAACAAACTCAGCAAACAACTAGAACAGGACCAGAACCACAGAGATGGAGATCACATGGAGGGTTATCAGTGGGAGAGTGGGAGGGGGAGAAAGGGGGAAAAGGTACAGAGAATAAGGAGCATAAATGGTAGATAGAATATAAACAGGGGGAGGTTAAGAATAGTATAGGAAATGTAGAAGCCAAAGAACTTATATATACGACCCACAGACATGAACTAAAGGGGGGGGGGATATGGGTGGGAGGGGGTGTCTAGGGAGGAGGGAAATAAGGGCAGGAAAATGGGACAACTCTAATAGTATAATCAATAAAATATATTTAAAAAATGGAAAAGATCTTTAGATTCCCCAGCCATTAGATGTTCCGGATCATTATACAATCTCATCTTATCTACTTTCCCACCTCCCCCTTTCCACTGGTCGAAGACTAGTGCTGGCTACATCCTACATAAAGCCTTGCAAAATTAATTCACGCTACCTCTTCTGAAGACAACTAGGACTTTTTGGGGGCCTTTCATTTAGCGCTCTTGCAATTCTTGTTCTGTGTGAATAAATTTGTCCTTATTATGTATCTGATCATGGGAAAATGATTTATTGTCTAATATAGTGGGGATGTTAGTTCTATATATTTTTATAATACATCACATTGATGAATAAAAAGGCAGGAGTGGTCAGAGGCCAGTGGCACCAGTAATACATATCTGATCTTCCCTATTGGATTTTAAGCTTTTTGAGAATGAGCTAAGTTCTAGTTGATTTTTGCATATTCTTTTCAATTCTGCAGATAAACTAGAACAAACATCATATTATACGCTAACCCTATATCTAAAAGTTGGGTTCTCCATGTCACAGAAAATCAAAGAGCTAAAATAACAAGTAAAAGTTCATTTCTGGGACAGTGGCACTTTTGGAAAGTCAAGTATTTGACTTTTACTCTGAGACATCTCCTAATACTCTGTGTACAATCTTTCAAAACGTTTATATTGGCCACTGTTCCTGACACATCAACAACGATCAAGCTTCTTCATTTGCTGGGAAAGAGAACAACTCTAGTCTCTCCTTCGAAATAGCAGAGTCTGAGTGTCTGCAGTTGGCTAAGTAGAAATGAGGTTCCTAGAGGGACACACAAATGAGGTGGGTGGTTGTTTTGTTATAGAACTAAGATAAAACAAAAAGCAAAGCACCAATAAATTGATGTTGAGTTCTCTCACTCGGTAAACACAAAAAAATTACATTTTGTTAGAATCATTTGCTAAAATGATTCATTTATTTTTCCAGGAAGGTTAGGGACCTGGGATATTTTTAAACATCAAAATCTATTAAAATGATGAGTAAAATAACTATTCAGAGACCTCTGAGCATCCTAGGACATCCATCTCGATAGTGACCCTTGAAATCACAGGAAGAAGAAATTATGATTTAAGTCAAAATCATACAAACTCTAAGAACTAGTCACAGGAGCAATTGTGAGACAGAACAAGGATCCTTAGAATGTTGGCCATTTTCTGTTATTAAGAGGCCTTAATAAAGCTAAGAGATAAGCTCTTTGTGAGAATAGTTATTATGCCTTGAAAGGTCTAGTATTTCCGATGTCACTGGTCTTAAAGCAATGTAGAGAGGAACTGTGGTATGCAAAGCAGTGTTAGTTTTCTCATCTAATCTGCCGCTTACTAACTGTAACTCTCTAGGCCTCAGTTTTCTTACCTGTAAATCTGAGGGGTTATAACCTAATGATTTTGAAGGTCACTTCTATGTCTGACAGTTTCAATACGCTGGTCTAGAGAAATGAAGAGTAAAGGCTTATTATTTTTCTAATTTACATCCTTCAAATTTGTAGGAAACTGTTTCTTCTTCATTCAAGAAGTAAATCTTCCAAACACAGAAAGTTCATAGACAGACGTTTATCCATGGAGAAATTAAGCAACTAAATCAACAAATTTTTTCAGATGAAATGATCAGGTAGAAAAGTACAAGGAGTCTTAAAAAATATTTAGTAAAACTACTAAGTTTACTAAGTCATAAGATACAAAGTCAAAATAAAAAAATCCACTGTACTTCTACATACTGATGACAAAAAATTGCAAACTGAACTTAGAAACATCATTTACAATGGCACCCAAAACATAAAATGCTTAGGGATAATTTAACAACCTCTATGCAAAGCTACAATACATTTTGAAAGAAATTAATGAAGCCATAAATAAAATGAGAGATATACCATGTTCGTGCTTTGAAAGACTCAATGTTCAGATATCAGTTATTTCAAATTGATTCATAGACTCAACAAAATCTCAGTCAAAATCATAGCAGGTTATTTTGTGGAAACTGGCAAGCTGATGCTAACTAAAATTTATATGGAAATGGAAAGGACTTAGAATAATTAAAATACCTTGGAAGGAACAAATATGGAAAACAAACACTGTCTGATTTCAAAACCTGCTATTGAAGTGAGTGATCAAGATAACAGCATTGGCCTAGGGATGGATACACAAAGTAAGAGAAGAGAACAGAGAGAGTACAGATAGACCGACACACATGTGGTCAATTGCTTTTTGTCAAAGGTGTTTAGGTAATTCATTGGGAACGAAGAGTCTTTTGAACAAATTGTTATGCTGGAAAAACTAGATATCCTAATGAGAAAAAATAAACTTTAACCTTAAACTGAGGTGAATCATAACCCTAGTTTATACCATTAAACATCTAAAAGAAAACACAGAGTAAAATATTTGTGACCATTAGGAGATAAGCATAGTGAAAGAAACAAAAAGCACAAATTATAGATGATAAGACTGATACACTGAACTTCATCAAAATTAAAAACTTATGCTCTTTATAAAACAACATGAAGAAAATGAAAAGTCAAGTCCCAGACAGGAAAAAATACCAGCAATACATAAATCTAAGAAATCTTATTTGGAACATATACCCTTACAACTCAATAAAAAGAGACAATCCAATTAAAAAAATGGCTCACATATTTGATGACACTTCACCAAAAAAGATATACAAATGGCCAATAAGTGGATAAATAAATGCTCCGGATCATTAGTAAGAGAAAAAATGTAAATGCAAGCCACAGCGAGATGTAGCTGCACAGCAAGAAAGAGCTGAAATGGAGAAGAGTGACAACAGCAGGACGGAGGTGCCACTGCGGCTCTCACACACAGTGGGGGACAATGTAAAGGATACATTTAGGCAGTTTCTTACAAAGTTAAATAGTTCCTACCTGACCTAGCAACTTCCCTCCGAGCTATTTATCCCAGAGAAGTAAAAACTCTCTGTATGTACAAAGACATGTACCCGAGTGTTCATGGCAGCTTCATTCCTAACTCAAAATGTAAAAATGAACAAATGCCTCAAAACAAGTGAATGGATAAACAAAGTATAATATATATTCATGTAATGCAACACTGCTTAGCAATAAAATGAATGAACTACTGATACACACAATAACATAAATGAACCTAAAAAACTATAGCTACTCTGAGTAAAAGAAGCCCAGGGATGAGAGTGCATGCTGTATGATTCCATGCATATGAAATCCAAGAAGGGATCACGATGATGGATGTTACAAAGCAGACTGGGGCTAAGAGTAAAGGGCAGTTAGTGCAACAGGGCATGGGGCAGCCCTGTGGCAGGTGCAGTGTTTTCCATCTTCATTGTGGTGGTGATTTCACAGGTAAATACACTTGTCAAAAGTTTCCTGCCTCACACGCTTAAAATGGACACATGTTATTGCATGTAAAGTGAACCTAAAAAAGTTTACTAAAAATATGAATCAACAAATTCCTCAGACATTTGGAAGGTGCACAATATAAAAAAGACTGTGTACATAACGACACGCACATAAACACATGTATGCCCGACGGAAAGTAAAATGTTAGAGCAACAGTGAACTGAGAAACTACCTAGCTGCTCTGCATACTGAGTTGCCGATGTGACAATGCTTTTGTTATTTAGGTCACCTAGACTGATCTGGTAAAGGAGCTTTGGTTTTGGCATTTTGCTGAACAGCCTGCTAAGTTCTAAAGCAGGGCTTTCTCCGTATTTTAGGACATAGGAAGTTTCTTCAAGCACCTTCATTAAACAAGAATGCATTATGTAATGTATTAGTTACTGTGGGGCAAACAAGGTTGTTCAGATACCATCTCTACCCCATAATTCTCCGGGCCTAACAGACACTGGGGCAGAGGCTGGTGGAAGACAGGTATATAACTCATTTTAGTATAGTTCAGAGTGTGAAAACTTCCACAACAGAGGGTGAAATAAGGTACAACTGAATTTTAGGAGAAGGAAAGGATTTCACAAGGGATAACAATTTTAGTTCATTCTTGTTGGATCACATTTGATTGTGAAATATTTTATTTATTTCAGGGAGGCATGAGAAGGCATTCCAGAAAGGGGAAAAAAAACCCTCCATAACCAAAATTAGAGAGATGAGAAATAACTAGGAATATAAGTTCTTAGCTGTGAGCCCAGATGCTTAAAAAAGTAAGATAAGAGTGGAAATCCAGGCAGGAGTTTCAATCCACTCCACAAGTGCCTAAAAACTTCAGAAGGTTTTTTGTTTTGTTTTTTAAAGACAATTAATGACAAGGGTGGAACTGTACGGCAGAAAGATTAATCTGGTAGCCTGTGTAGAAGGAACAGGTGTAGAAAGAGATTAGAGGTGGAGACATCCATTAAGAGGACATTCCAATGGTGCAGATGAGAAATGAGGACAACTGAATTAGGGCCACCTCAAGGGGGATTGAGATAAGAAAGTAGATTTCAGATATTGTGAAATTAGAAAGAAACTTGGGACAAATTATGCATGGGTAATGAGGAAGAGGAAGTATAGCTCCAAGACCTCAGGCCTGGGTGCCAGGGAGGGATTTAATGGGTGCTTCCCCTCCAACTGTTGATCTCATGACACTGCACCACAACTGCCCAAGACCACTCAGACATCTGCTTGTGACGTGGGCCACAGCCAGTGGCTGGTGATGCCAAGATCCACCGTTTCCCATGGGAAAAGCATGAGGACAATCTTCAGAAGACCTGGCTTGGAGCTGTGGCTCTCCCATAAATTTGACATATGCCTGTGAGTAAATGACTCTCATTACTGAGCTTCTGAGCCTCAACATTATGAGAGAGAGAAACGTCTGTGCTTAATCACATGGATTTGGTGAGGTCCACAAAGGACTATGGAAATGGGAAAAGTCCTGCACAAAAAGAATAACTAATCTTACTGTCACCAGCTCTCTCAAGCATTCCTATCTTCACGCACATCTGGGTATTGTCAACAGCCCTGAGGCATATGTCCACATCCATCTTTCTCCTCATCCTAGCATCTCTTCCTCGGTTTCTCTAATCCTGGAATTGAGAGAGCTTTAGCACAGGGATTACATAAAGATAGTTCTCTCCAAAATACCACCAATTCTTTGCAATGCACCCAAAATCAAAATCTATGTCCTTCTGTTTTCCACAATAAAAAAGGAACATTTTGATATTTCTTGAATGTTTGAAATGCTACTATATCAATACTCTCAAATATTTTCTTAATCTTAACAAATTACAGGTTTTAGGGACCCTTCAACACTGGCTCCCAGCATTTCATTACCTTGGCTCTCTTCTCAGCCTACTAAATATCCCTAGTTTCAAAAACTAAATGAAGAGCAGTGATCTGTTCTAACTCTGAAAGAGATAACAACTTTTCTAGGTTTATTGAAAGGTAGTTTGTTGTTCTCCAAGGACTCGTCTTCCTGAAGGATTTTTCAAGGACATTTTTTAATCATAGAAGATTTTAGAATTTAATCTAACCCCCACACTAGGTGGACCTTCATACCTTTCCTGGGATGCAGAGCTTCAGTGCCTTTCACACAGTATGGGGCAAACAGCTGTCTCTTTCCCTGCCCAGAGGCTGACACAGACAGGGTTGACGACAAAGAAGTGAATGCCAGAGCTGCCCTGCCACTCTGGACCTGAGGGTGATGACTGGCTTTATCTGAATATGAGAGAAAACACACATCCCACTGCACGGGGGTATGAAGATAGTGCATAGGACGAGAGTTCAGTGAACTACACAGCAACACGCAGATGTTAGCTTTTGTAAAATAGCAAAGAGGAAAGATCCCACTCTTTCTTTAAGAGGATTTTCAGTAGAAAGGGAACATTTCTCCTTTACAAAGACTTGCTTATAACAATATTTTTCAGGGAACTCAGCTCAGATGGTACAGGAAACACATTATGGCCCACTGTGGCATGCAAATTCACTGCTCAGCACGTTATAGGAACACAAATACAACCACGATCTCCCAGACTTGCAGGGTCTGATTTTATCTCCTTCCTTTCTTCATTCTCTCCTTCTCTTTTTTTCTTTTCCTTCTTTCTTTTCTTTTTCTGCTGCTTCCCTCCTTTTTCATCTTCTTTTAAATTGTACTATGATGTGGGAAAATTGAAGCAATTCATCTCAAATACAGGGGAGATTTACTTCTTTCATTTAAAAACTTTTTTTCCTTAATGGGTTAAATGTCAAATTCCTCAGAATGTCTCAAGGTAACAAAAGATCATTGTTTTAAGGTATGAAGGTAAGTTTTCCATCAGGGACTAAAGTTTGGAAATAAAGGAAAGCCAGTAAAAACAGCCCTCACTTGGCAATTATTCCACCTTTGGAAATTTCCAAGCCATTTGCAATCATTCATTAATTAGAGAAGATGATGTTCCACCTTGCTGAGGCCAGAAGCGTGACATAAAGAGGTCTAGAGTCTTTCCTCAAGTTTTAAGTGAAATGCCACGGGAGGAAGTGGGATTCGACGTAGGAGCTCATTTCTCAAGCCACTAGTCACATCACTAAGCAAAGCAGAGTCAATACTGGGACAATAAGGTCCTCTGTGCACAGGTGCAGTTGAGTACAGCAGTGTTCTGCTGAAAGACTAACTGTGAAAAAGCCAGTCCCTTCATTCGCCAGTGCCCGCGCCACACAGATCATATCTGTAGCTTCATCGGCCACTCTCCCCTTTCCCCAAACACTGACAGATGGCTAAATACCACCCTCGAACCACTCTCCTTAATAATCGCAGAGAGATGTACTGGCTTGATTTTCATTTTTAAAATGTACAATGTGATTTTCAAACACATGATACTGTTGAAGAACAAATATTTCAAAAAAATTTTTTAAATGACATCAAATTCACTGATACCCAGAATCCATAATAATGTAATGGATCATCATGAATAATTACAAAAAGAAGAGAAATGAAGTCTCATGCTTTCTGGAAAGTGGTTAATAAAAGTTTCTTCCATTATACCGAGTAAGGTGGTGAACACCAAATGCTAGTGATGCGGCTGAACCCAGCATGTTAGATTCAGGTCTTGCACTGGGCGCTAACTGTTTTCCTATACCACTGGGTCAGTTCAGTGTTAAATGAGGAGGGATTTTCAATGTGCCCAGTGACACTTGGGAAAAAAAGAAACCCAGTGCCTGGCTCAGTAATTCTCACAAGATTATTCCCTCCACCTAGACATTCTGCTCTGTCTCATGTCTGTTTCCCCAGGTGGGCTGATACAGGGTCCTCACACAGCTCAGGGCCCCTCTTTCCATTAGGATCACCATGCAGCCATTCTAACAGGAGGCTTTGGATGGAGCAAAACTGCACACCTATTTGAGCTAGGTGTTAATGTCAGTTATCCTAACCAAAGCTTGTAACCATCCATGAGGGAAGTTACTGCACTTACACCAAAGTGAAGTAAAGTTGAACAATCCAATTTTTTTTCTGGATTGCTTCTTTGGGGACTGGAAGGACTAATGCAAAAACACTGTAATGTTAACAAAAGGTGAGCATATACAGACTGGGTATTTTGGACAAATGTTATTTAAAACAAGCAAACAAACCTAACATTTATTTTCATAAAGATATTGTCAAAAGAAAGGCTTTCTAAGAGCAATGTTTCAAAAACACAACGTTTAAACCTGGAAACTTTATGTTGGAAAATGATCATGGTTGGCCCAGTTTCCCGTAATGGGTATTCATAAGTGTCCCCACTTTCTGGAAGGCTTTTCCTCTAAAGAGCCCAAAATTCATTTTGGAGCACCGTTAATAGACCAGACACTTTCATCTGAAAATAATGGTTTAATAAACACACTGCCCGCAGAGCAAGGACCTGACAGATTTCTGTTACATTTTGAAAATGTGATTGATTATCTGTACACTGACAATGTCAAACGTGTTAATATATATAGACCTTTTATATATTAAAAATATATACAGTATTAAAAATATATATAGACCTTCAATTCATCTCTCAAAAATACCATATTCTAACTATTTTTGATGTCTGATTCTCACAGCTTTAAATGAAAGGAAGGGAGAGCTTCGTTCCAACCCAAGGGCTGGAAACCAGCGTGGTGTATCTATCTCACCCCTTCCAAATAATTCTCTTTGGTTCCTCTTGTCCTGGTAAAAGGAAACATCGTGCTGGTTCAAATACTCATGGAAAATCAAGTTGTAACTGAGTAGGCATGTGATGTGTAATATCATTAGCCATTGAAAGGGAAGTAATTGAACGCATTGACTTAAAAGACATACATGCTTGCAAGTAAATCAAACAATGAAAAAAACCTCAAAAAACTTTAAAAAATTGTCTAATAGGTTTAAAGACTAGAGAGTAAGATTCTTCTTAGAGGATCAATAATGTGGATTGACAAGGGCAATAAACAAGTTTCATTATACTGCAGCAGCCTCTTCCAAAGGAAACTAGACAAGGTGTTTGCATTACCTTACAGCCCTTTGCCTCACCTGTCTCCTGGACTGTTGGCCACTCATGTCCTGGCAGCCACTGTGGTACCAACTTGGCTTGAGTTCTAACCACCGTCACATACACCCTACCTGACAGCAGCTCGACTCATGGCTGCCCTGTGTTCCTCTCACCTCCAGATGTGATGATGTCCTGTCCCTGTGAGGCATGAGAAGCTACAGATCTATTTAGTGCCCAAGTAAATGCAAAGCCTAGGCGTGAGGAAGTCTCTGACTCACAGAGAACCTTGGTCCAAGAAGAGAAAGAGCTAGAAGATAAATTATCTTCCCTTTTCCCACCACAAAAAGATTATCCTGAGCTGCTACAGTTCATATGCTCTTTTGGAAGACGATCTTTCAAGATTGAACACATAGATGCACTTGGTAATAAACAATAACCATATCCATAGCATGACTCCATATCCCCTGTAGGATCTCCCTCTTTTTCTATGGCACTCAGGCTTCCTCAGGATTCTACTTTCTAATGCAATAAAAGCAGCATATACACTTTTGCCTTAGGCTCTGCTTTCTGGGAAAGGCAAGCTGAACAGGCAGTCCTTTATTCCCACCATTGTATTAATGAGTTTCTTACCTTTGGTTGCAGTGGTGGTGCAGAGGGGGCTGGAACAGGATCTGTGATATATGTCTTCTTGGGACCAGCAACCGGATACATGCCAGCAGGGTGCTGGTTTCCTGACCCAGAGGGAGTGTACCCTTGTTCCCGCTTCCAGGCATTGGGGTGACCTTGTTGACCAAAGGCAGGATCAGAATCATTTTTGCCCCCATATGCAGGCCCCGCTGGGCAATAGGTTTCATAATAGCGCCCTTGGTTAGGACCATACCCATACCCAGGCTCAGGCCGAAGTCCTGGTGGTGGAATATATGTGTAATCCATGGCTCCCCGTGTTGAAGGAGGTGGACACTGCCCAGACACAGGCACTGGTTGAGTGTTATAGCTCTGGTGCCCTGGCCCCGGGCCATAAAACTGTCCTGGTGAAGGGGCAGCCATGTAATGTGAGCTGGGCTGGGCTGACTTCACTTGTACATTGAAGGTAGGCCTCGATGGGGTGGATGCCGTAGTGTAGGAGGCTGGGACAGGCTGAGGCTGGGGTTTCAGTGTTCCGATTGGAGTCACGGGAATGGGCCCAGCCTGAGGGGCAGGCTGTGGTTTCAGGGTCGACTTTTTGGTTGCTGTTAGTGGGGGCTGGTTTGGTATGACCATTCTCTTGTGCCCTGTGACAGGGGTGGAGACTGGAGGAGAGGCTGTAATACCAGTAGAGCCCTAAAATGGAAGAGAGACGGAAAAAAGAAAAGGGACAGAGATTAGTGCTAATGAAATTTTTTTAAATTAAAAATTGCCAACTATTATTTTTGTATTAACTCTACAAAATACAAATGCAGCATGGTTTCTGCCTTCTGAGACTTCAGAGACTAACACGAAGATCAGTAATGTTTGTGTACTACCAATGAACAATCCGTAAAAGAAATCAAGGAAACAATTCCATTTATAATAACATTAGGATAAAAATACTTAGGAATAAATTTAACTGAAGAAGTGAAAGACGTGTACACTGGAAAGTACAAAACGTGGCTGAAATAAATTAAAGAAGACATATAAATAGAAAGATACTTGTGTTTATGGGTTGGAAGACTTCAATACAGTTAAGATGCTAATAATACCTAGAGTGGTCTACAGATTTAATACTATTCTTTTCAAAGTCACTACAGCATCTTTTTTGCAAAAACAGAAAAATCCACCCTAAAATTCATATGCAATTTCAAGAGACTCTGAATAGCAAAAAAAAAAAAAAACCATTGAAAAAGAAAAGGAAAATTGGAGATTTCAAAATGCCCAATCTCAAAACTTATACAACTATAATAATCAAAATAGTGTGATAGTGGCATAAAGACAGAAAAGTAAACCAATGGAATAGAATACAGAATCCAGACATAAACCCTCGAATGCATGTTAAATTAATTTTGACAAAGGTGCCAAGACCATTCAAAGGAGGAAAAACAGCTTAAATATAATAGTGCAAACTACAATAGTGTTAACAAGCATAGGGAGGAAGATTCGTGACATTAGATTTGGCAATTTTTTTTAATGTAAAAAGAAAATAAATGGAATGCCATGCTCTCGGTCAAACTAGCCAAAGGCTTAGCCACCTAGTGCTAAAAGGAGGTGCTAGAGAAAGAAAAATGGAGGACCCGTCAAAGGGAATAAAAAAAGAAAAGAGGGGGGTTGAGAGAAACAAACACAACAGCACAACCAATAGATGCTAAATTTTAGACCAAAGATTCTTGTCAATGAGCAATTTACCAAAAATAACTCAAGTGCAGCCTCCTCCTCCTTTAATATCTTCCTGAGGTTGGTTGCATTCATCAACTCAGAATTACTTACTACACAATGGAATATTACTCGGCCATGAAAAATAATGAAATCTTACCATATGCAAAAACATGAACAGACCTAGTTGGTATACGCTAAGCGAAACAAATCAGAGAAACAAACACAGTCTGTTTCCACTTATAGGTGGAATCTAAAGAACAAAACAGAAATGGACTCATAATACAGAGAGCAGATTGATGGATAGCAGATGGGAGGGAAATTGGGGGTGTCCGTAAAGAAGGTGAAGTACAAATTTTTACTTACAAAAATAGACATGGAGATGTAAAGTACAGCATAAAGAATATATGGGTACTAGACTTATTGGGGGGTCACTTGTAAGTTATATAAATGTTTAACCACTGTGACCACTGTGCTATACACCAATATTGAATGTAAAATGTAATTGAACAAATAAAATGAAATATAACCTTATCTTGGTATCACACACAAAAATATACTTCCTGAATGTCATAGGAATATCTTAATGACACATAGGTGAAAATGCCTTACTTGTGAAGTACAGGAGGCTATAATTATGATGGAAGACAAGTAAGTGCTTAGGGAAAACTTGGAGATCTAAAACTTTGTCCTCAAGCATTAGTCTGTTAGGAATGGGCAAATATGCAAATGGTACAAAATTTTAACCCTGATAAGATTTGTTAATATAACAAATAAGTGACCACAGTCTAATTCTGTTGTTTGATAACTTCCAGGCAAATTATAGTAATGTATAGGAAGATAGGATGTAACACTTTATATTACTCTATTTCATTTACCCACACCAAGCCACAAGTAGACACGTAGAGCTGATGCTAATTGCTTCCTCATCATAACACTCCCCCTTTTTCATTACTCAAAGAACTTCAATTTTGTTTAGGGGAGCAATGTGCCCACTTAAAATACTTCCCAAGACTACTTTGTAAGTAGAAGCTGCTGTGTGGCATGGTTCTGGCCAATGAGATGTGCACTAAACATTTTTGTGAAAAACAGGGCTCGCCTGACATAAGCACCATCCCTTCCTATTTTTCTCTTTTCCCCATCCTGCCTGCTAGGTGGACGTGGGGCTGTGAATGTTGCAGCTCTCTTGCCCCCACCATCACAGATATTTAGCCTTGGTAGCCTTGGCTGGGCTTTCTGGAGATCTAGGTTGATCCAGAGATAAAGATGAAAACATCCCCAGGGACATTAGGTTAACATTTCATTTCCAGTGGTTGTTGCCTAGATAGGAAATCACCACCAACCAGGGAAAACTTAGAAATGAGAAATATATTTTATTGTCACAGTGACTAGGTTATGCTTTTATCATTGAATGGGTGGATGGCCAAATGCATCACTGTCAAAACCAAGATAACAATAATGCCCCTGTTGACACTGAATAGAGCCTTGGGACACATGTTTGCTGGCAAGCTGACTGTGAAGTTTCCAGTTGCCAAGGAGGGTTAGTACTGGTCCTCTCTAGGACTTCCCCACTAGAACACCTTTCCTGGTTCAAATAGCTGCTCTTTCTCCTGGTCCCCTTCAGCCTAGAAGAGATGACAATTCTGACTCTGCCAGTCCCAGATTACTGTTCTGTTCCTAAGGCTTCTCTGTACTCAAATGGGCCTATGTACAGAATTCCTTTATAAATTAACTCCAAGAGAGGAGATAGTTTCAGTGTGCCGTAATTTTCTTATGGGATTTGGACTGTGATAGCTATCTTTCCCATGTGTCATTGGTCACAACTGCAGTTTCCTAGGGACTTTGCAATTCTAGATTCAGTTCTGTTAAGTTATAGGATGCTGTTGAAAAGAATTTCTTTACCCTCCCATTAAAAAAAAGATTTTATTTATTTATTTTTGGAGAGAGGGGAAAGAAAAGAGAAGGAGAGGGAGAGACACATCAATGTGTGGTTGCCTCTCATGTGCCCCTTTCTGGGGACCTGGCCTGCAACCCAGATAGGTGCCCTGACTGGGAATCGAACTGGTGACCCTTTGGTTTACAGGTTGGCACTCAATTCACTGAGGCACACCAGCCAGGGCTCTTTTTCCCCCTTTTTAAATACAAGTCTTTCAGGGGGAAGATTTGCAATTTACTTTTGTAATTTAAGCAACCTGAATATTCTTGTCTTGGTAGGGTGAACTTCTTGTTATACCATAAGGTGGTCCCAATAGCGCCGAATAGGAAGAGATGCAGTGCTCTTATTAATAAACTAATTAAGAAATTGTAAAATAAATACTCAGTTAAGAGGGTCATATTTTTCTAATAAATCATATCAACCTTAAAAAATGTGAGCATAGATGGAACTGAATGAGAGAGAAAGAATAAAGCTTTTATTTGATGACTCAGGATCAGCAGAAGCTCAGAGTTCCTACTTGGAACACTTAAAAAACCCAACTATAAATGGAGACAGTGACTGAGCAACTGGCTAACGGCAAGCATGCTCTCTGCTGCAGCTGTAAAGAAGTCTGCCCCCAAAACAGATGCCTCAAAAGTCACATATTTTGAAAATGAAAATCAATCACCTCCATAAGGTGAAAAACAAGGATTTATGAAGCTCTCACACTTTAGAAGCAACTTTTTCACAAATCTCTTTCTCTTTCTTAGTGAACACATACACACTCACTCACACTGGACTGCATGCACGTGGGCGCGCACACACACAGAGCAAACGTCCCTGTCTTTGAAGGAAGGCATCAGGCACAATTCCAGGAGCCACTGCTTTCTTCTAGGAAATAACTTGCAAGTAGAATCCTCTTCTGGGAATAAGAAGGTTTCTCACAACTTTATTATGAATTCTGCTGTGTATGTGCCGGCATGTTTATACATATTTTCTATATCATAACTATGTGTGTGAAAATAGCACATTTAGCTATATTTTTTCCTTTCAATTTTACATTCTTTATCTCATTGGAGGTGGAAGTGGTAAAGAACAGGAATCATTTTAAAGCATATTTATTTTTGTTCCTCATGGTTAAAGAAAGCTATGGCAACGTTTTCCTGGGCCACATTTTCAAGTAAATGCATAGTGATTTTTTTCTACTTACTGGATTAGTTGGCACTTCCAAGTATGTATTTTTGGTATTTCACTTCTTCTTTTTTTTTTTTTTGCAGGAATCCTTAATGTTTTTATCATGATTTAACATTTTCACTTTGAAAATCAAGTACATTTAAAAGTTAAACTCATACAGCTATGTGTTGTGTGTGTATATATATTTTTTCTGATATTTGAATCTACGTAGCAGTATTTTTATGTGGTTATTTTTTCTATTAATTACTTTTAAACATGTTCAATGTGTAAAGCTCTATGGAGTTAATCAGAGGAGGATAGTGCTATAGGATCAATGGCACATGTCTTCATGTCCCGGCTTTGCATGGCAGAGGGGCCAAAGCATAATTAGTGACAGTTGAATGGCTGTCTCCATTCCTGGGCAGAACTGGTGTGGCCATGAAAGAAAAACATGAAAGGGGCTACGTGAGCACCTCACACTCACTTCTTACAGCAGATCCTCAACTCCCTTTTGGCGAAAGCCTGGAAAACATCTTACATTCATCTGTTTCTCTTACCCCTGCCCACCCATCCCTTGAGTACACTTGCACGTACAAACACAAGCAAACACACACGCCCCTAACCTAATCTATATATAACCCTTGATTACTTCTCACATTCCTGCATTTTATTCCAGTTTTGCTTTCCCTTCCCCGAATAAGGTCCTCTTTACCACTTCCCCAAGCTATTTATTACTATAATCCAACCTCACTTCTCTCTCAATTCTCCTCTTATTAAACACCATGATGATCTCTCTAACATGAACATCTGATTGCGGCTCACTGATGATACAAATTTGGCAATGACTCTGCCTTGAATTGAGCCCCCTGTGTTTTATTTTCCATGTACTTTCTAAAGACTTTTACTATCTAGCCCTTGCCTCACTCATCAGCTCACTTTTCCTTCATCACTCAGAGCTGCACTCCAGCAGTATTAACCTTGTGTAGTGACTGTACACTGATGTCTCTGCTCCTCTTTGTCAGCCAGGATCTCCTTCTAAAGTCTGGGGTCCATTCTACACAAATCCACCCCGTTTCTCCCATGCTGCTCAAGCATAGCCATCTTCTTCCTGACAGCTGCCTGCACATTCATCAAGTCTCATATCAAATGGTGCTTCTTCTGCAGTGTGGTTCTTCGCTCCCCTGGAAGGATGTTGAAGTTCTTTCCATGGTTCTTCACTTATCCTCCCGATGGGTTTTGTGCACACCTCCATTAAAATAATCATATGGTGTTTTAATAATTGACTTGCATGTTTTATAAGCTTGGAAGAAGTCAAACTATAAGCAATAAAAAATCAAATTATCATGCTCTTGAACAGAGATCTTTATATTCTGTAATAGAAAACCCAGGGGGTAGACAGAAAAGAACTACTATGTCTGCTCAAGAGTGGTAGCAGGGACTTAGGCTCTTTATGCTAAAAAGTACTTTTCTAATCTTTCAGTAAAATTGCTATTGATGAAATTAGTCATTATTTTTGCCCAATGGCCACTGAATAATTATCCTCTTCATCTGTCCCAGGACCTCTTCTCTTCTCTCTATTCACTCTTTCCAGAACCATGCCCACAACTAAAAAGCCCTTCGATGACAAGGACTCTGTTGAATTTCTATCTCCAGAATTCATCTGCATTCCAAATGCAAAGCCCAAATATTCAACTGTCTTTCATGTGTCTACTGAATGTCTTATACACTCTTCAGGCTCAATATGTTTAAAACTGTTCATCACCTTACTTGAATCTACTTTTCATGTTTTTGTTCTGGTTTTCTCAGGCAGGTATTGCTCAGATGAGAACACTAGGAGTCCTTCTTGAGCCTCTCCCCCACATCCCTTTCAAATACTAAAACCCTGTTGACCTTATTCTGCAGTCAGAAAATTCTATAACTCTCAAATATGCCCACAGTTCACTATTTTCACTGCTACCACCTTACTCCAAGATACTACCACGTCTTACCAGGAATGCTCCGACATCATCCAAACTAGTGTCCCAGTATCTACTCTTGTTCCCCTTAGTGAATCCTTCATTCTGTAGCTAGAATGAATCTCAAATGAAAATTTGATCACATTACTTTCCTGCTTAAAAGCCTATGCAGGCATAGTGGAATGACTTGGACTCAATCTGTCTCTTCCGCATCTCCTCAAGGGTGACATGACAGGTCACTCTCTGACACTGACTTTCTTTCATACTCAGTGTGTCAGGCTCTCTCCCATCTCAGGGATTATATCCAGATGCTTCCCTGCTTCTCTCTGATTTCTATGTTGAGCTAATACATAAGAATCCCTTAGGTCTCAACATGGGTATCAGGTTCCTCAGTGAACTTTTGCCTGAATCCTCTGGAAGAGTGACCATTCTTTACTCCTCCCCTTCCATACACATCACATTTGTACATATCTGTTTTCATTGGGTTACAGACTGCCCTTTACATTCTGTTTCCTCAGTGAATTTTTCATATCATAGCACATAGTAGGTGTTTAATAAATATTTGAATCAATTAATAAATGATTAATGGTATCCCAAGAAAAATGCATTTCTATGTTCACATTATAATGTACAAAATATAAACGGCCTCACTTCCCTTATTACTTGATAATCAAGAGACTCTGTGAGACATTTAATGCATGCTAAATAAGAGTAATCTCATTAGTCTCTCCCTTTAAGTAGTTTAATGACTTTCCTTTTTGAATTTATTAGTAATACTATATTTCAAAGAAGCATTTGAGACATTTATTTTCCTTTTAATAGTCACATTACATGTATAACTACTACTTGGTGTTGGCTCTAATCTCCTGCAGAAATAGTAAAAAAAAAGACACCTAATGTATTTTAAAAATGTTGACATTTACTGAAAGAAAATACATTTTAAGTTAATTATTAAGTAATCACAATATCCCAATCCTTAAAAATTAAATTAATCCAAATTATTTATCCAATATAAATAAAATTGAAATTCCTCTAGGCAATGAACTAGAGGTTAAAGCCACAATAAGACAAAGGAAGTCAGAGTCACTGCATTCAGAGTCATCTTAGTTTATTCAATTTTTATACAAAATTTGGTTTATTGAGCAAAAATGAATTCTACTTGAAAAGGAAACTGTCTACAGTAACAAAGGGAAAACCATAAAAAAAATAGAACCCTATGTATAAACAGCAATGTAAAACTCTAAGTCCCTTCATCCCATTTGATGTTAGCTATGCAATGATATGGAAAAATGCTTAAGATGTTAAATGTAAATGTTAAATACAGAATGTTAAATGCAAAGTACCGAATGTAAAATCAATCATATGTGTGATACAGATGAAGCTACATAAAATGATATTTCCATATGGACAAGGAATAAACAAAATATGGAAAGGGAGATGGTGATTTGTTAGAAAAAAGGATTATGAGTATTTCATCTTCAATTTTATTTTCATGACCATTGTTTAAAATTATTTAAACAAAACCTGATAAGCTTTTTCCACTTGTAGTTATTCACTCTAGTCTTTGTACCCTTGTGGCAGAAACACAAACTAAAATACCTATTAGTGATGAAAATGTATAAAAATACATATGTAGCATTTACTTTGTGTAAACATTTTGGGTCAAACACAGTTTGCACTTCATGTTCACAAACACCGCTGAGACAGGAATGATAATTATTCCTATTTTCCAGAAGGAGATACTGAAGCATAGAAAATCAACTAAGGTCATATCACTGGCAGTTGGCAAATCCAGGATTCAAATCCAAATAGCTTGGCTCCAACCATTTGGGGTTTTGAAAACCAGCCTATCTCTCTCAGGTAAAGAAAGAGTGAAACAGATCACATTAAAATAAAGAGAGATTTTCTCAGTTTATTTCTGGTTTCCTATGTTTAGGTGACGTGTGGTCAAGATATGGGTATAAAAAATAATTCTCTCCTAGAAGAAATAAAATGAATTTCACAGGATGACAGTACTTCATGTCCCTATGCGGGGAGTAACAGAGTGACATGGAATGTGTAGAACTGAAGAGATCATATACTACCTAAAGGCAGCCCGTACATGGTGCCAGCTGATTGCACCGAAGGAGTATGAACCCAATGTTCCTCTCCTGACTTTTTGTGTGTTTGCAAACACAGGGAAGCTAAATGAAGGATTTCTACAAGCCAAATATAGTGCATGTGGTGCATTTTGCAACTTCCAGCCTAAGTTAAGAACACCAGCAAACAGAAGTATCACAAGGGAGGATGATCAATGAAATTGAAGTGTTGTGCACTAGAAGACAGGAGGAAAAAAAAATTCCGGGTTTGCCACTGTTCAGAGTTATGTGGCATTGAAAAGTCACATTAATTTTCTAGATTGACTCCTCATCTGAGCAACAAAGAAGACTTAAAAATACTGTTATTTTTTTTCCCTGCTTTTGTAATGAGGAGTCTTTTTTTTTCCAAGTCAAAGTGTTTCCATAACCCAGATAAAAGATGAGCTTACTGGATGATGCACAGTGTTGAAAGGAGACCACCCACACATTTTTTGTTCACCTAATGCTATTTCTTTGTAAAAGAAGACATAATGGCATTCAAATTCCAGTGATTTCAAGAGGAAATCCTTAAAATTTGCAATGAGTTTCAATGGCCAATAAGAACTCTGTCTCATCTCTAATGATTCACACCAAGCGGGCACTTAATAATCACTGGAGAAATGAATGGATAGACAGGGATTCTCAGTTTGTACACACTAAGAAAAAATGCAAACACAGCTATCTACTTTAGTTGTAACACCAGGCGCTCCTTTATTTGATACTTGTTCCTTGCTTAATAAAAGATTACTTCATCATTTTCTCCAAGCCTTTAACTGAAAAATAATTTTGTCTTCTTGAGTCCCCTCACTAATTATCTTCCATAATTCAGGGTTTAATACTAATAGCTCCATTCCTCACTTATTCAGGCAACTCACATTATCCACTTGATAGATGACCCGATGTGCTAGAAAACAACCTAACAGATTGCGAGTACAATATATGAACATACTGCTATACGTTTAGAGAAGTACTCATCAAATCTGGCTGTATGACAGAATCATTTAGGGCTTTTTAAAATACAAATTATCTTTCATTTAGGGCATTTAAAATACAAATTATCTTAGACCGATCCACTCAGAGAGTAAAATCTGCAAATCAAAAGAGAAAAGGATAAAGGATTCTTTGTTGGAACCAGAGTTCAGCCCTGACTGGCGTGGCTTCAGTGGGTTGGGCATCATCCCAGAAACCGAAAGGTCGCTGGGCAACCAAATGGTGTTTCTCTGGGACATCAATATTTCGCTCCCTTTCTCCCTCCCTTCCCCTCTGTCTAAAATTAAATAAAATAAATAAAATCTTTAAAAAAACACCAAGTTCAGATATATCTTTGTAGGCTCTATTGTTAAAGCAGAATAAATAATCCTACCTGGACAGCAGCTATGAGTACTAGGAGAGGGTTGCCTCAATTATCTTCAAAGGACAATGTTTAGATGATTTAGACATAGGAACCAAGGTAATGTTTGTGTGTTTCTATAAACTCCTTATGGACAATCTGTCTGTGGGTTATTTCAGTGATATGTACATCAGCACTGAAAAATCCATACATTTTAGTTCTAGAAATTTGGCCAGAGTAAATAACTACAGATGGCATAAATCTTTAGCTTTAAGAAATGTTCATGCCAATGTCATTTGTAAAAATGAAAGGCTATAAGGCATTTAAGTAATCACACAGAAATTGGTTAAATAAATCATGGTATATTCATATAATGGAATACTATACAACAATTAAAAGCTATATAATTAAGCCCTGGCTGGCATAGCTCAGTGGATTGAGCGCGGGCTGCAAACCAAAGTGTCGCAGGTTTGATTCCCAGTCAGGGTACATGCCTGGGTTGCAGGTCATGACCCCCAGTAACTGCACATTGATGTTTCTCTCTCTCTTCCTCCCTTCCCTCTCTAAAAATAAATAAATAAAATCTTTTAAAAAACTATATAATTACATGCTTTAAAACCTATGAACAATCCAGCAATTCCACTACCCAGTATATGCTTTAAAACAAAACTCTGAAAGCAGGAACTTAAGCAAATGTCTGTATATTCATGCTTATAGCAGCATTTTTCACAATAGCCAAAAAAGATAGAAGTGCCCCCAGTGTCCCTTGACAGATGAATGAATAAACAAAATGTGGTGTACTTGTACAACGCTGCATTAATTAGCCTAAAACAAGAAGGAAATTCTGACATATGCTAAAACATGAGTGAACCTTGAAACACTGTGCTAACATGAAACAAGTCGGTTAAAAAAGAAAAGATACTATTCGATTCCAATCATATAAGGTACCTGGCTTAGTCAAACTCATGAGACAGTAGAATGCAGTTCCCAGAAGGGCAGGGAGAGGGAGAAATGGGGAGTGATTATTTGATGGGTATGGAGTTGCAGTTTCAGAAGATAAAAAAGGTTCTGGAGGTAAATGGTGGTGGTTGCTACACACACACCAATGTGAATGTGAGTGTGCCTTAATTCCACTGAACTGCATACTAAGAAATTGGTTAAGATGGTGGATTTTGTTATGTATATTTTACCACGGTAAAGGAAGGCAGAAAATAATTTTAAAATTAAGAATTTTATATATTTTAAAATTGGTTTAGGAAACACTGTTTTATATCTGTTAATATATGCATCTCTCTATATCTTTCATATGCACATATATAAATATATAGCTAGAAGGATTTATTCTCACACTCATAACAGGTTATTTTAAGGAGGTGATTTTTGGATGTTCTGTGTACTTTTCCTATTTTCCAAAGTTTCTAACACAACCACATATTGCTTTTTTAATCAAAGGAAGATAATCTCTTTATATATCTATATTTAGATATATTGATATGCATAGATATAAATATATATTTAAAATAACATATATGAAATATATAATTTTTAAACTAGCACAACACTAAAAATAGCATTATAGTATCCCAACTTGTATATGTGTATATATAGACAAAAAAGAAGAAATATACTAACACATTAAAAATAATTTTAAAATATTTTAAAAAGTTAAAAATTTTATCAGCTGATACAAAAAGAATTTTTGTTTTCATCTTTATATTTTTCCATATTTTCCACATTAAAATATCACCACATAAATGGTAGCAGAAACCTGGTGAATGGTTAAAATGACCTCACAGATTACCCTTAAAATGAAAATCACGGGGTTTTAATTTGTGCCACTGCATTTAAAACACTGTTGTCAATACATGGACCCTGTACTAACACACTAATTTCCCATCACTGGTGGACACCTAAACCACACACACACACAAGCCCCACAAACGCTTCTTGTGAAAGAGATGGAGGCACACATATCTTATACCTGTGCTTTGGATCAGCACCTGCTCACTTCACAGTACGGTGCCCTGCAAACATGTAGTACCTGTACGACAGCTAGCGAGGGGCCATTCTTAACAGCTTTAGAGGCAGAAATAGCAAAGACCACATGGCCTGGAGTGGCACTCCAGAGCAGAGCTGGTCTCAGAAGCTTTTCCATTTTATTAATTTTCACAAGACTTCTGAGCAGGTATAAAATACTTGGAAGACAAGCAGCTCCCATGACTACTGAACACACTCATGCCATTATGTCAAGTTTCAGACAGCCCCCCCCCCCAAATAAAATGAAGTCATCTGGGAGCACCAAGATGTTATCTTGAAAGTCCTTATTTCTTGATCCCTAGCTATTGAACACAGAGGCAATGGTCCAGGTGAGGTCCTGTACTTACATGTCCATAAAACTAGCCTGTCAGCATGTTAAAGCCAAGAACACCAGTATTTTAAAGAGTGTTCCTCCCCACAAAATAACTATTAAATGAGAATGATATGTCAGCAGTCTTGAACTTGAGAGGTCTCTGAGGCTCTGGATTATACGAATACCCATACAGCACAGCACACTTGGTCCCTAGCATGCATGCAGCCAGCACTGGATAAAATGCCATTGTGATGACGGTTCATTCAATCTGAGTATGTTCTATAATCTAGGAATGTAGTGAGTAAAGAGCCTATTTCTACAGCAAGTGACTTCATACACTGAATCATCCCCTCAAGGGCCTTATGCACTTTTGTCCACTCAGGCCAGGGATTTAGTGAAAAACACTGAGAGTTAAACAAAGTAGCCAAGAAATAATAAAACACACAAATCTTGGTGAGACTATGATAGATACTATAGTACATGTGCATTTTACAAGACTGGTAGCACTGATAATTGAAATAATAATTTTGGTGGAAAAACTGGCAAAGAAGAGCCGATAAAATGCCTATAACTTATTATTTTTTTTAAATTAGAGGGTGGTTGAGGAAATCATGGCTCATTGATCTGATGAATGTTACATAGTCAGTAAGCAAAGGAGGATGCATTCAAAATAATAGTCAATTAGGAAAAGTAAAGTAAGAGTACATATGCACATTAACAAAAATTTTGTAAACTAGTAATATTTTAAAGGTTAGTAGGTTTCTTAAAAAGTTACTGTAATGTGACTGAATGTTATAAATCTGGCTATACTATTTTTTCTCTTTGTATTGTAAAGGTTGTTGATCTACATCCTAATTACCTTCAATTTCTTCAGTTTTCACTATCAGCGTATGGATATCTTAGCTCAGTCCACCATCTCAGGTGCTCCAGTTTATTGCAATACATACAAGGTCTGTCTGGAAAAAACTCCAGCCATTATTAATACAACTAGAGCAGTTTGAGTGACATCGATGTAACCTGGCAGCCAGGGAGAGTGAACTGGAATGCACATGCGTGAACCATGACAACTTCAGTGTGGCTGTCCCATTCAAAATGACTGAGCAAATACAGTAACAAATCTGCATCAAATTTTGCATTAAGCTCCAACATTCCTCCACAGAAACTATCTGGATGATCCAGAAGGCCACAGCTATGGGCAACTGGTGATTGGCAGCTTCATCATGACAATGTACCTACTCATGCATCACATCTCACACAGAGTATTTTGGTGAAACATCAAATCACCCAGGTGACTCAGGCTCCTACAGCCCAGATTTGGCACCCTGCAACTCCTGGCTTCCCAAAACTAAAATCACCTTTGAAAGGGAAAAAAATTTCAGACAGTCAATGAGATTCAGGAAAAAAATCAACAAGGCAATTCATGGTGATTGGGAGAACTGTATGAGGCCCCAAGATGCCTCCTTTGAAGGGGACTCAGGTGTCACTGTCCTATGTACAACGCTTCTTGTATCTTGTGTCTTATTCAATAAATGTCTCTATTTTTCCATATTACATTGCTGGATACCTCCTGGACAGACCTCGTATATTGTATACATATACACATATGCCTATGTATGTATTTTTTAAATGGATTTCTTATTGTCCTCTTGCATTTTATCTATGTTGCCACCAGACTGTTTCTAAAAAATCGTTGTCTTTCTTTATTAAATCCTCCCAAAGAACATTGCTCTTAGAGTGAAGTCCAAATTCCTTCCTGACAGAGCTACTGCTTTGCTTTCTAGTCTCCTCTCCTACCTCCTTCCCCTCTGCCCTGGATATTCCAGGTCTCCTGTGGTTACCTCACCAGAATGCTTTCCAACCTGCTCCACCTCCAGCTCCTAAATATCATTCATCCTTCAGGTTTTGACTGAACTGGCACTTCTGCAAAGCCAGTCTTGATTCTGTAAGCCAAGGTGAAGTGTCCATTACTGGTGTCCCTTCAACAGACTGCACTGGGCTTATGATAGCCCTTGTCCATTTTGCAATTCATCCTCTGAAGTTTTCTTTCCCTCTAGCTTCATATGTATGAGGATTTTTGTCTTTCTCGTTCAATGATACCCTTAGTATCTAGCAAACAGATATGCCATTAAGTATTTGTTTAGTGAAATAAAGTTATTTCAATAATGCACTACTGACAAGTCCTATGGGAGATATTTAATAAAACAATAGCAGCAGTAGCTGGCTAAATTATAACTGCCCCATACTCTTCTCCTTCTCACGCCAGTTTGTAAAGCCAAACCCTTAGTCGTCTAAGAAGTATGTAAGTTGAATAGAGGTTTTCGTAACTCAATCTAATTTAACAAAATAGTCTGATTTAGTTTATGCATTTTGGGTTTCTTAGCTGTAGGTAAAAGGAAATGTGGTGAGTGCGGTTCAGTAGTTTTGGGTTGAAATCAACTACTATAGTGAAACCAACCACTGGAGCCTATCACTTATTCAGAGACCATTAATAAAGGGGTGGGATTCTTTCAGGAAAATCCTAAATCCCGTAGGGACTTCTCATTGCTGAAATTTGCTTGTTACTGGGCAAAGTTAAAATGGGTCTGTATCTGAGGTGGCAGACAGAGGTAGACACAAAGGCATATTTGTAAAAGAAGAAATCAAGTTGACTTATTTGTGCACATCTAAAATACACAATATTTTTACGGAATCATGGAGCATGAGAGCTTGAAGGAATCTGAAGGTCAAACTTCCACCTTCTCCTCAAGGAAATGAGGCTTAGGAAAGATTTGCCCAAAGTCGTAAGGTTTTGACAGGGTCAGAATTAGAACCCAGTCTTCCAGACTGTAAGATCAGCACTTCTGCCATTACAGACTTGCTAATAAGCCTCCCCAAAGGCAGCAGAGCAGTTCTGTTTTTTCGGACAAAAGCAAACCTCGTGTACAGACACGAGGCAGCGCTGCATGGAAATCACCAACAAGGCTCAATGGGGACACGTTTGGTTGCTGTGTTTTCATACAGGAGTTTCCAAAATAGTAGTGGAATCCAGCAAGGGAAGCCACCAGTGTGAGCGGGTGGCTATATTTGCTTCAGTGGAAACAAACCGACCTTCGTTCACATATTTCCGAAGGAATTTGGGTGACCGAAAACAAAGTAAAAAAAGGATAGGTGGCATGCTACAGTCCTTAGAGAATTCCATGAACAACATTTGCTAAGACTTATCAAATATCCCAAATAAAACATTGAAAGAACACCATATTTACAGGACAGTAAGCTCGCAGCAAAGTCATTAGATGTTTGCTCAGCGTTTTTTTCTTTTTGCAGAAAGCATGCTCATTTGTTCACATAATCAATGTATTAAGATTTAGATGTATATCACCCACATTATGTATTAGGGGAAAATAAAGTTTCACTTCTCCTTACATATTTGTTCTCAGAAATGGAGGCTGTTTGTCCACTTACTGCAGACAGATAAAGGGGCTAAATCACAGAAGGGTATAATTTCTAAGGACAGTGCACTTTTGCTACAGAGTAGGAGAAGGGTAGAAAATGTTTTCATAAAAAGCGACTATTAGGGACAAATAAGAGCTCTATTCACCAAACCTGTACATATCCCTTTATCCTTGTAAAACAAGCTATGAAAGCACATAATGACTAACTGTAGCAAAATTACTCACATTCTAACTTTGCATAATCGCTAAAATGGTTCTGTTTTTTTAACCCTCCCCCTTCAACAATTCTACGCTCTTGAAATTTTTTTTTCAACCACAGCACAAATGGTTATAGCAAACGAGTGTACCAGGCACATCTGCTGTTCCAGAAAGAATTCACTCTCCTGTGCCAAATCCACGTCTATCGGAAGAAATAAAAATAAATTGTGAGCAGGTTCAGCAAACGCCCAGATAAATCCTGCAATGACCACAGGGGATATATTCATTTCTGGTAGTTGGTGTGCTTTGAAAACAGTGAGGGGATGAAGTCGATCTAAAAGCAAAGGTTTCTCCCACGCCTGTCGTTGTCACTCAATCACAGATTACTGTTTCGATAGCTCCCTTCTCAGTCTCTCTGAGCCACTATTTAGATAATAGGATCGAGATAACCTTAGAGGTGAAGGGAAATTGGCAAAGTGTTTTGCAGTATATGAATAGTATTCTTAAAAACAACAATGGCAAGAACAACAATAGTTCTGGTGTGAATGATCCCCCAAACCACCCCTTGCTATTTTGCCTGGTTTGTGTGTTTGAAAGCTTTGAGGGTATGGTCTATTTGATATCGTAGATCATACAGAGCATTATTTACTGCTAAAATTCAGAGTAGTAAATGGTTTGTTTTCTCTTTGCTAGATAACTACTGTCAGCTGGAAATTTCAGGGTGGCTTGTGAGAGAGACCACCACTATTTTGGCCATGGCACATGCAAGAACAAAGGAATGGTGGGTAGGCAAAAGCTAGGTATCAAGCACCGTTACTATAGCTGAGAGGTACAAATGGCTGACAGAGTTTGGTCATTTGGGGCTCATCTCTCCAGTGGAACTTCCTTCTGAAGGTAAAATGCAGAGTTATTTTACCCTATGTTCTTTTATTTTAAAATTACAACATAGCGAATAATAACAAATTCAAAGGGGCACAATTTAAAATTGGGACAACAAGGTCTGAAAGTCCTGGGTCAAAACAGACCTACTTATGTTGTTTTCTGGCTCTCAATTTCCTCTTGGTAAGATTAGGGGATTCAATTGGAAAAATTCAAAGATCCTTGGTAACTTAAGGTGTCTAAGGAACGCCTTTGATCTCACATACATTCTGATACCTGACGTCCTTTGAATACAATGTGACCCTTCTAATGCTGACACGACTTTCAAGACTACTTTCAAGACTGACTTTGAGAAATCATAAGATTTATATATTATGGAATGCTCAATCCCTTATTCTATTATGTTACATGAACATAACAGGATATAAACTTAAATATGTATTATTAAAGTCCAGTATCTGAATAAGATTAAACACACACACACACACACACACACACACACACACACACCCTGAGCAGTCACGGTTAGGAATAGAGGTATTTTGATAATTTTTCTTCCTTTATTTTTTTAATAAAATGAGTGTGTATATTTATATTTCAAATAAAATAACTTATTTACAGAGAAAAACAATATCCCCACATATCATCTCCTTTCAGAGAACACACTGCATTTTCCAAAACCATTTAAGAGCAAAGAAATATGATATTAGTTGCCTCTAAATATATGACTTTCTTTTTGAAAAATGGTGTCATTCATACAGTCATTGACCATTAACTGACCACCTTCTAAATACCAGGAATTTTGTCAGCTGCTGGGTAACAAGTTACCGTTCCTGGTCTCAATGAATTAACTATAGTTGGGGAAACAAGCAAAAAACCAGTGGAAACTTCTCAGATTCCCAGAAGTCTGACAAATTCTACTTGCAATACAATGCTGTACTGCAACCCATTCATTTTTTAAACACTGAGCTGAGTTCCAGCCAGCCAAAAATTATTGGCTCAAAAGGCCAAGGACCAGGGCCCTTCATTGTGCTCTGTAAGTACTCAGTAAAAGTAGGCAAGTTCCTGTCTCCTCTGTTACTCAGCTCCATTTCCTTTAAAAAGGGTAAAAACGCTTCTTTATACCTAATATGGGTAACCAAACTCAAACATCTTCCCCTAGCCTGTTCTTCGCCTGATAGCCCATGCATCTCAGACAAATGCCATCACCTGGGCAATTTTCATGCACTCTCAAGTTTGAGAATGGTTGTTCTAAACTGTGTAACTCTGGAGTAGGATGGTATTCTAATATTCACCTATTCATTCTTTTACAATACTTAGAATAGGATAAAGATTAAGCCACAGTAAGCAACAAAATATCAGTGAGGAATGAATGCATTACTGAATGAATATATTCAAGTATGAAGTTGTCCCCCATTTTCTTGAAATGAGTGTGTGTGTGTGTGTGTGTGTGTGTGCACACCCTGGTGTGTTTCAGATAAACAGCAGCATCTGTAGCTAGTGAGAAAAGGGAAAATCACAGGGGGGAGAAAAGAGGAAAAATTACCACAAAATAGCCCAGGCATGAGAGATCCAATCTGAGAAGCTACTCACTTCATTGCTAGATTTCTTCACTCCAT
Source organism: Phyllostomus discolor (assembly GCF_004126475.2). NCBI lineage: Eukaryota > Metazoa > Chordata > Mammalia > Chiroptera > Phyllostomidae > Phyllostomus > Phyllostomus discolor. Next base: position 47,945,890 of record NC_040904.2, on the reverse strand, counting down.
ACCTAGGGATATCATCCAGAAAGGACAGGCGACAAAACTATTCAAGAAGATATTTTGCTATTATAAAAAGAGAATTCAACTTTGACTGTATTTATTCCTGTGCCACTCATGATCTTTTAATGATGTTTGAACCAAATGATATCATTCCCTCTTTCTTAGTGTTGTGAATGAAAGTGCCAGGTGAGCCCTGATGTAAGATACCGTTTTTCTCATTAAAACAGTAATGCTCACTGTAGAAAATATTGGAAATACTAACAAAAGTAACCAAGAAAATGGAAAATACCCACAATTCAAAATCTTAGGGATAATAAGTGTTAAATTTTGGTTAATTTCCAAGTTTTTTTCTATGCCTTTATGTACGTGTACTTTTGTGCACATACTTGTGTGTGATTGGTATGGGTGCTGATGTTTAAATGTTAACTCTTCTGTATGCACTTTTGTATCTTTTTTCTTTTAATGTATCAATTCAAAAAAGCTGTTTTACAGTGTGACAACCAAGTAGCCAATGTGCTTTAACAGTTATATGAACACTCCAACACAGTCACCTACTATTTATCAGACATACTTAATTGCAAGGGCAGGATGCAAAACACTAAGATTTTCCCACTGTCCTGAATTATACTCTGCTCTCCTCACCAAGCAGTTTGCTTCTGATAACAAGATTTGAGGAGGTGCAACGGTATATCAAATGATCAGGCATGCACTTTTAACAAAATGTCAACCCTCCACCTACTCACTTCTCATGTATATCAGATGATCTTTCTATCATAAACATGCAATCCAGACCTGCGCCAAATGCCTCAATGTGAAACCTCTGATACTGGATTCTAAACACCTTGTTGTCTCAAGACATTTGATATCTGAGATGGAGTATCTGAGAGCATTCATTCATTATCACTGTTATTACCAGTATTACCACGATTATTTTCACATTCCTTCTATCTCTGTAACATGTAGGTTGTTAGGAAGCCAAATGTAGAACGAAATGATCAGAACCGTGTGGAAGAAATATTAATGAGCACAACATATGTTTATAAAGGGTCCAAGGGGAGCCAAATAAAGAGCTCTGCAGCAAGCAGGCAAAAAGTGCTAAGGCCCTAACAAGGGACAGAGTTTGAAGGAAAAAGGACCCTAGAGCATTAGCTAGAGAATTTATACCCATACAAATGCCGTCCCAGTCTATTTTTCCCTAGAACCTTTTACTTTGCACAATGATATTTCCAAATATGCATAGGAATGGAGCAAATGCAATCCTCTGGTGTGGCTGATTTACAGGATACAAAGAGAATATGCTAGAAATAATCGCTGTTAAGACAGATACTAAACCAGAGTGTCAAAACAAAGAGAAATGGAATTGAGGAACAAGGCAATGTTAAAGTTAAAGGCTTCAAATTTGGTAGTTAAAATTAAGTGGCATTATTCACATTTGGGAAACTGTGGTTCCTATAAAAGAGAGAGTGATGTGTTTCTTTTGGGAAATCCGAGCAGCACAGTAACCATGCACGTGACTCAGCAGAGGGCTCACAACATACGTGTCCAAGTGACTTAAATAATTTGACTTCTGGCCACAGTTCTAAGATAAAATCTTGCCTCTGGTTCAAAAAGTTATCATCTGGCTGTGGAGATTCCTGTGTGAAACCTCAGGATGAGGGGAAAATAACAACAACAGAACCCCCAAGTTATATAGTATTTATTTTACATGCTTCTTAGCCTTTTTCTAAATACTTTAACTAAAATTGGAATTTGGGCTTAGAAAAGAACTACCAATTTGGCATTATTAAATAAAACACTAAACTGTTTTTTCAGGGTTGCCAAATCTCACAAATTGAAGGACTTAGAGGTCATGGGCCATTTAATAGAACACAGCCCCAGCAACACCGAGTCTGCATTTCCGCATGCATGCTGGGCTAAAGCCACCACTTTCCTCGCCACACCCTCGCCTTCCCCAAGCAGAGGCCAGGTGTCTGTCAACCACTGTCTCCTTGCTTGCACTGAGGCCTGTCTCTAATACAGGGTAGTGTTGAATGTTTCTTTTGTAGTAACTTGTCTGTTTAAAAAGTGAAAAGAATATGCAGCACAATGTAAATTACATTTAGGTGTTCTCTAGGTAAAAAAGAAGCATTTATCAAAGAGAGAACATAACTGAAAATACCATAATGAAACAAACCATACTTTTGGCCTGCCTTGATCACTTACCTACATCTGTGATGTTGTGATGACCACTCTAGGATAAATAAACTGTCGTTCTGCACTAAAGGACCAGAGAGGTTTTCTAAGTCTCCGCACAGAGTGTTGTGCAGAGCAACAGAAACAATTGCAGACATGCCAACAATGATGTGAAAACAAACTGAACACTGAGAACGGAAAGCAAAAACAAAAATGTAATCAAGCAAAAATGCTGCAGACAATAGCAAAACCTTTGCATTTCAGATGGAGTTATACATTTCATGTCTTCAGTTAAAAATCTGTTGTTCTTTTTAAAATAAAGTCTTCAGTCTTTAAAAAGTCCAGTAATAAACTATCCCCAATAGAATTTGTGAAACTATCATATTTTATGATTTCATTATTTCTTTTTAAAATGTGATCAAGTAAGTAAATTCAATGTATAAAAACCATTTAGGGCCTCACACATATTTCAGCCATAAAAAAAAATACTGCAAAATAACTTCTATTGTGGAATCTAGATAGTTAAACTATTTCAGAGTATAATAGTTTTAAAGACACAACAGCATTGCAGTTTCCAGAATATAATGCTGGTTTATAATCCACATAAACTTGACACACAAAAGAATCAAACAGGTACAGAGAGTTTCCTGCACAGTTTTCATAAATACAGTATATGTGTAAATAAAATGTATTTCAATGCCATTCATATGATGGAAGTAACAGATCTGCTTTCATTTTCCTTTACATAAGGAATTTGTCATTCTTTTGCAAAACTACAGAGAGCTGAATGAGGGAAGGAAACACAAGAGGAACTCCCATATTGCTTAAATGGGCCAAATGTATTTATTCTTGTTCCTCTTAACTTTCTGACCTTTGCCAATGATGAGGAGTGATAAGGATTAGTGCAAAAATGAAAGACCACATCATGTGCATTCAAAAATGTGTAAAATAATACATACATAAGGAAAAGCACTCCCCACCAATTAAATGAGCAGCACATCATAAGGAATGCGGGGTGTTTGGTGCAGGGAGAAATGCATCACATAAGTTCCCTGGACCCAAGGACTTCACACAGCAGCAAAAGAGACCCAATAACACTAGTGACTGCTTGCAACACAACGAGTGAGAATACTAAGCAACATGAGATGTGTATTAAGGTTTCATATGGCATATCCCTAGACTGGCAGGCCAAGAGCACTTCTCTGGGCTGTCCTGTGGGATGGACAGAATTAGAACACATGTCCACATTACAGGAGAAGAAGGATGGATTCTGTTTCAAGTACATGGTGCAAGAAGAGGCACTGAAAAAGGGTAGAGCACATAGGGAGCAGAACCAAATTTGGTAGGAATTTAATAATAGCTGAGGACATACTGTGTGCCAGTCCTTACCCACATGCATTCCGCATAACTGAGGAAGGGCCTGTCATTATTCCCATTTCAGAGACACAGAAACTGAGGTAGCTTGAACTGACTGAGCTTCAGCAGCTTGCCCAAGGTCATGGAATAGTCTAATGCTAGTATCTGAATCTAGACTTTGTGCTTTTAAAGCTGTTTCTCAGCTACTTCTACACTGAAAGCCAGCACCCAAACCAAGGCTGTACAATTAGATCAGGACAGATTGTGAACGGTCACATCTGCCTTTAATTTTAGTTGACAACTAATCTGATAGGATTAAAGGACACACATTAGGGCACAAGAAGGGCAGGAGAGGACTCAGTGCTGAGAAAGAAATACATTGCAAGGGAAACAATTACTCTCTGAAGAGAAAGATTGTTCATTATGGGTAAGGACACACACACCCTCCTGATGCAAATTGCTTCTGTTTAGTGGAAGATGACATTTCAGTCCTGAGAAAGGCAGCTTACAAAACATTATTTGATTAAAGCTCTATCGTCATGGTTGTGTCCACTATTCTGTATCAACATATGACTGAAGTTTAAAATACAGTATTATTTTTAAATATTAATTTTTTTTCTCTATGTGTGGTAGCACTTAATGTTTTTTTTTTCCTTATAGGACAACCGAGGGAATTAAATCATCATGTTGACACACTGAGAAAACTCAAAGGACATCAGGGATGGCCACAGAACCAGAAGCATACCCTCCCATTCATCAGGCACCACTACCGTCCAATGCACTACCACATTTGGCTGTGTATAATGTGATCCTGTGCATAGTGCACACCCACATTCGTGGCCCAAACCTTCAGGAGAATACCCTTTTAATTTTTTAATTCAATTATTTATGTCTTTGTATTTAAAACAAAACTGATTATCATATTCCAGGGTATTATTTTGCATACAGATATTGCTATTGTTTTCCAGAGTTATACATTTAATGCATAAGCATAAGCAAAAGACTTAAAAACATTTCTATAGATATGGAATTAGTACTACCCATGTATAATGTGCATCCTTATTTTTCCTTCAAAAATTCAGGCAAAAAAGTGCACATTATACATGGAAAAATATGGTATTTATTTGAAATTGACAATCTTGTAGTACTTGGTGTTTTTAGAAGGAGTTAGAGGAGGCAGGGAGCACAAAGCAAACAGGTGAGTTACTTTCTACACCTGTTCAATAGAAGGTCGTGAAAAAGGAAGAAATCTGTTTTTATTGTAAAGGAAGCAAAATAATACCAGATCCTACAAGATTCCTTGCTAATTTAAACTCCTGAGAACATTTCATCAGATAATTCTGGCCATTGATCTCTTAATCTAAATTCAAATTTAACAGACACAAAGGACATAATCATTTTAGGAAAGGCTGTTTCAAAACACACTGCCTTTTTATTACCCTATTATACCAAAATTATGGTAATTTGTTAATAAAGTTATGGAAACAGGCCACATTATTAATTGTATTGCAAATATAATATTTAATTAAAGATACATTATGTTGATAGCATTTAACATCTGGTGCTGGGGCTTGGCAGACCGTATAGAGTAACCGCATGAAAATAATCACTACAAATGCCCTCTGTGTTCCAGTGCTCGGTAGAGTCAACATTCCTTAGAACAACATTTAAAGTCCGTTATATTTTGGGAAAATATCTAGGATGAGGGGAGAAACTCATCAGCATCTGTCACCTGTTTCGTCACCCAGCATTCTGTGGGTCCATGTCCCCAAGGGTGCATAAATGGCTTTTCTGTGATCACGTTAGTGAAATGAGTGCTGCTTTGCAGACCCCCACATACAACCAGCTATTTTTCATTTTTAAAACAGACTCTCTAATGGCTTATTAGTTTCACACCAAGTTTTTTTACATATACGTTCCAAAGTTTTCCAGCTCCTTTCTAATGTCAATTAAACACAGTCAATGGTGAACTAATGAGACTTATTTAGGAGCAATTCATCATTACTGCACTTGTACTGCTCCCCGCAGGGTTTTTTTTCCCCCACTAAACTACAGTCATATCTCATTACTGGTGCTTCATGACTGCTTTCTGGTCTAAATTTTGTCACTGGCATTTAGTTAAGAAAAAAAAAGGCTTTTCCATAGTATCTATAGAACCGTTTCCTTTCAAAAATGTCAAATCAAAGCATTTCTAACTTCAAAATACCACAGTCAAATTAAGACAGCTAATCTCAACAACAATAGTAAAAACAACAACAACACAAGAGGGTTTTTTCTTCTGGTGTAAGTGGTGTCCCATGTTGCTGTGACAGACCTGTATACAGCCACTTCTGTAAGTACCAGTGGCCTTGTTTTTCTACTTCAAAGAGCAGTGCAAAGGATCGCCATACCTCGTCCTGTCCCAAAGAGACTCCTCAAAAACTGTAATATTTTATTACAAGATGCAGTGCATGACAGCATCTTGCAGATAGATGAAGAACCTATATAATAGTGTTAGCTATTAAGGTGGCACTTTACATAGCTTTACACATGTACAAGGATTTTTGTGTATATGTACATACAGTTCACACACATTTCATTAAGGGACAGAAATGATCTTGGTGAATTAGAAATAGAACAAGTACATTGACATGTTCTCAACTTTTGCCCCATGAAATAGACATATAAATATACAGTAATAGCAGGCTTTTAATTATTTCTGACATTTTTAACTTCAGAATTTTAAAATCTGGATTTTGTGGCCAAGGAACAAAAGTGGTGTGTATCTCTAAACCTGAGGACTCAAAGAAGAATGACAAGTCCCCTAGGCTGGTCTATTCAGCAAGGAGGTATTTCTCTTTTCTCTTCCCTTCCACTCTGGGGGGCAGCACCAGCAGAGCTGTGAGAACCCCCTCTCCACCATAGTCCCATGAATCCCCTAGTTGCCAAGGGAAAGGCTCATGCTCAGAAGTCAGTCCTCAAAAATTAGGAGAGGAAGGAAAACAACAGTCTCGTATCCCAACATACTCTAATGTAAAATGGTAAAGCTAAGAAGTAGAAAATTGGGAATGGAAGAGGGTTACACCAGACATTAGAATGCTAAAGGCAACAAGTTGAGAAACTTCTAACATGTTATTCTACCTTTTAGGGGACTTGGAATTCTCTACGTGAGTCACTGGTCCTCTGTGGAATTATAAAAAAGTTAAGTCATGCCACGTGACCTGTTTATTTATTTGTTCCTTTAGGTTGCCAGCTGAAATGTGAGGTCCCTAGAGAAAAGTTCAAATGACATGTTTATTTGCCACAACTCAGAGGAAAAGCTTTACATCTCAGTCACTTTTAAAATAAAACAAAAGAATTATTTTTCTAAACTGCTTTTTTAAAGCAATGATGTTTCATTTCAAAGTTTTTTAAACTGTTAGAAAATGTTACACGGGTGCAATTTTTCAAAGAAAGAGGAATTTGTATCACAGAAGGAATTAGACCATCTTTGTCAGTTTTAATGATAAAAAAGGAGCTGGTGTTGAGAAATAAGATGACGTGGAAAGTATTAAAAAGTAAGACCCAAGTACAGAAATATGAAAGGGAAAAAAGCAAGAGAATGGGAGGTAAAAGTGAATAATTTAGATACAAAACCTGAGGAATGAACTTTGCCAATAAACAGACATAGTGTAAACAGAAAATGTCCCATGATTGCTTTAAGTCATGACAAAATTCACACAGAGAGAGAGACCAAAAGTAAAAAGCACATAAACCTATTTTTCTCTCCTCTTAACTGGAAATAGAAGCCTTACTTTTTAAAGAAAAAAAAAATCCCTTATTTAATTCTTGCTCTTATCAGAGAACCTCTGTCAGTTTTTCACAGCAGATTAATCACTTTCGCAACCTACGGAAAAAGTTTTCTGGAAAGCATAACAGCCTGCAAGTGTAGATGACAGCATTACTTTTCCTGCAGCTCAGCCGCCTACAAATTCTCTCTCATCCATGACTCAGCATGAGGTAAAAGGAGCTAATGAAAAGGGCCACATTTCCTTTTGAAATTTGTGAACTTTTTTTCAGCGTGCAGAACTGTTAAAAAAAAATCCCCCAAAAGCTCCACAGAAAAGTAAAGCAGCTCTCCATAAATGTTTGTCAGTTATGTACCTAGAAGCTTCCAAGTAATACTAGAATAGGTTTGCTGTTTGTCTCCACATCTGAGGCCTAACGTTACAATCTCTTGGGGATTTAGTGTGTACACATTTCTGTATTCCATTTCTAAGGATTATGGAGGGGGAAACGATAAAAATGCTGCTTTGCTGAAACCAAGATTTCAAAAGGAAAAATAGAAAACATAGAGCTTTGTGGTCAAGAGAAGGGACTTGTCCTGGGGCTTTCCCTCCTCACAAAACACCGCTTGATTTGGTTGTGTGAACTGCTCTCTAGAAGCAGTCAGGTTCCTAGGGAGCCACTGGAGAGGGGGAAGAATTACATGGTGTGGTCTATTTTCTCCTATGGAAGGAAATATGTGCTCACTTTGTTGGAAATGTATGTGAACTAATGAGACAGTCTCATTTTTAAACACTCATCAAATATTCACCTAGTGTCTGGTCTTTGCTAGGCAATGTGCTAAGCACTGGGCAGCAGGGACAGGAAGCTTAATAAGATGGCCAAGGTCAATAGTCAGCATTCCCACGGCACGCTGGTGGCAAGTAGGTGATCAAGTGGGGAAGGAAGCTCTGAGTAAATGAGCATCTGCAGGACAGGGTGGAAAGTGTGGTGATTAGGAAGTTCAAGAAGAAAGATACAGGACCATATAGCAAGGACAGCTAAATAAATAAGGGCAGAGGAGGTTGCTGATCACTTCTCAAGGGAAACTCTGAATAAGTCTACTGGAAGAAAGTCAGTAGTGGGAAAAGGGATCTGAATCATTGAACCATAGAATGTAAGTTGAATAAGAAACAACAGGCAGGGACTGATGGGGAAATAGAAAGGTAACGAAAGGCAAAGATGCTGGAGAACAATGAGAGCTGGAGGATAGGAGGTTAAGTTCAGAAGGAGTTTTTATATTGTTTTGCTTTTTAATTTTATGATTAATGAGCCAAGCAATGATAAGATCCAGGGTATAACCCTGGGAGGGGCAGCTCCAGCTGAGTTATGAGTCACAGAAGGTAAGAGGTTCAGAGACTGAGAGACTAGGGAGTTAAACCCTGAAATCTTGCAACAAGACTGAAAGCTTGGGCAGAGGGGAGGGAGACAGTGAGCCATTGCCAAGGGGTCAATGAGAGACACCCAGAACCAACAGATGAGGGAGTGATAGCAATGAGAGGAGAGGTATTTTAGTCAAACGCTTTTAACCTTATGGGAGCATATGTACGTAATACTAAATTGCAACTTCAGTTAAGAATACAAAAGAAGCCACCATCACCTCTGCTCTTGGTAATTTAGACCCAATATAAAGGAGCTGTCTGACCAAAAATAGTTCTATTCCCAAGCCAACAAGCAAGCCTCTTTCGGTCTCCATATACACCTGAGGTAGAATACCGGTCCATCCACATTTACTGTTCCCTACGGCTGTCATCACTTCCAGCCACCATCCCCAGTGATGACACTGGCATCCTCCTGGTTCCTCCTGCATAGTTTCTCCTTTTCCTGTTTCTTACCTGCAAGTGCCCATGGCTTCTCTGCCACAGATGGATCTTTGAAATATGGCTAGCTGACTATGACGGTCAGCTTTTTATGTCAGTTTTGCTAGGCTACCGTTCCGTTATTCAAACACTAATCCAGTCTTGGCTCTGAAGGTATTTTGAGGATGGGATTAAAGTCCATAATCAATTGATTTCAAGCAAGGGTAATTATATAAATCTTAGTAGGTCTGACTGAACGTTGAAAGTTGAGGTTTCTTCAAAAGAGAAGAGATCCTGCCTGTAGGCAGCAGTGTTAGCTCCTGCAGCAAAGTTCCAGCCTGCCCTTCCTAACAGACCACCTTGTGGACGCTGGGTTGCCTTGCCAGCCCACACAAACACAGAAGCTAATTTCTTATAAGTCTCTTAATATTTATCTCCTACTTTTTCTGGTAAAACACTGACTAATAATACACCTTTGCTGAACACCATCAGTCACACTGGCTGCTCTTTGCTTTTGGTAGAAAACGAGCCATTCATAAGGACTGCCAATACTGTGGCAAGGCTACATGGAGCCCGTGCGTGCTGCATTATGATCCCCCACTAAACAAAACTGTACCGTTCTTCTGAAGAAACATGCCTTCTCACTATACATCAAGAACACTAGGCGTGTATCTCCTCAAGGGCCTTTCAACAGTGTGGGGACTTCCAGGATCCCTTGGAAGGTTTCAGCGGTCCCAAAAGAAGAGGGGAAGCAATGACACTACATAGGAGCCTACCCCCAAATCTTAATGCCCTACATAGAAAATAAAGTAATTAAAACCATGAAGAGGTAGTTGTAGCAAAAGGTAGTAAATAACCGTAGGGGGTAAACATATGATTGAAGAGGTAGAAGTCCTAGATGTTACTGATTCATCAATTCTTTGTGGGTTATATCTGCCTACAACTATAACTAAATATTAAATGCTTTGGGTCCTATTTTTTTAAATTGGGAATAAAAATATCTGTTAAGAGAAACAATTTTAGTAGTATTACTCCCATGGCAAAGATGGCAAAATGATGTTACCTTTCGGTAAATTAGCTCTTAGTGCCATGTCAATTGTATTGCATATAGTATTATAGTTTGCATAAGCCATAGTTCGAACTTGAGCTCTCAACTCAATAATGTCTTTAAAAATATCTTTAAATGCAGAATTGTAAATAAAATTAAGTCTTAACTAACTAGATGTACTATATATATATTTTCATTTTTTTCAAACTGTGATTGCTTTTGTTCTTTACTAGTTCAGTCTGGTTTACTGTTAACACAGACATGATAAGCATGCATGACCTTTCTGTGTTGGAATAATTGGGAATCACAGAATGTCAGTGATGAAAGGTCTTAGTCTATCATCCTTAGTTTACACATGATAACTGAAGTTGCAAGGGAGGTAGATAACTTTCCCAGTGTCACAGAGACCAGCTGGAATTGGGTCTAGAAGGCAGGCTTTCCAGCTTTTTGCCAGTGTTCTTCCCACTACACACTGCTGGATAAGAAAGCTGGAAAACACATTCGCGTGCACACCTCCATACTCCTTGCTTTCCCTAACCCTCTGCAAAACCCAGGGGATGCTTCTGGCAGGATTCAGAGATTGCTTTGGCAACTCTCACCACGTTCCTGGAATCCATTTGCATATGCTGGTCAGCAGAGCCTGCTTCATTCCCTTTTTGGTATTACTCACTCTGTAAAGGTTAAGTGTATGTGAATTATTATAAGTTTATTTTTATTCCCCCACCACCCCCATTTTTTTGGTAAGTGATCACTGACTACCAGGCATAGGAAATACATTTCACTGAATGATTTTCTAAAATCAAAACTTCATCTGGGCTGCAACTGAGACAGACTTAGGGATGATCATTTATAACATTAATGCCCACTTATACCACTTATACTCTGGCATTCAAAGACAATCAGGGTGGGAAAAAGGTCTCTACGTCTTTCTGAAAGTGATTCCTGGGCCGAGCCTTGGCTACCCCACCGTGGACTGTGCTGTGTGCAGCGGCAGCACAGGCAGCTGGTGGTCGCATTGTGACTCAGTGCACCGTGGGGAGGGGGCCAGATGAGGAACTAACTCAGAATTGTAGAACATAAGTCTCAACTAGCAAGTACTAAATGTGGTCTCCTTAGGTGGACAGATCAAATTGAAAAAAGAAAAAAAGTGAGGGGATAGACGGCTCAAGTCAGTCTCCTGTGAAACAGTGAAATAAAAAAGCATTTGGAGAGATACACAAACACTTGCTTCCTTCACTTTGGATTAAAGTAATGTCTAATAGTTAAAATGAGGAGCATCTTATGGACTGATGAGGTACAAGAAGATCAGGGGTGGTCCCAGGAACAGGGAATGCAGTTTACACCTGGAGCAGACATCTGGAGAGAGAAATGAAGCACACAAGCTTGAGCTATTAGGGCCCAAACTCCTGGCTGCTACGAAGCTGACCAAGATCTAACAAACAACTTAGAAAGAAATGACAAGGAATCATAATGGCCACTGGGAACCAGAAAGGCCATTCAAACTGCAAGTGGGTTACTATAACCACCAGACTTGTGTTTAGGTGTTCCATTCTCTCTCTCATCAGGGCGGTTGGGAAGGAGGGTCCCTCTATTAATTAAATGCTGAAATTAGTGTCAGCAATCATAGTTATACTTTTGTTTTGAGACAGGTTCAAGTATCATGCCAATGTGTGAATACAAGAACAAGCCATCTCTTCTTAGTAAATGCAACCTAATTTTCTACATTTTCTGTATTGAAGATGAAGGTTGTTTCTCTTTCTATTCCAAAAGATGTTTTGGGGGGGCAGGGGAGAACAAGGTAGGAAACAAAAGAGGGAAAAAATGTTTTAAAATTTGCCCTTGTAAATATTTATTGCTAAAAGGTACTTTGTTTTTCCAAATACTGTGTGTATATACATACAAACATACATTAATATAAATTTATTAAAAATACACATAATATATAAACATTTATGAAATTTTATATATAAATTACAATATGAATAAAACAAAAGCAAAGTAGGCTCATTATAGAATCTTTAAAAATATGTAGAAAAATATAAGAAAGAAATCTTATGTCCCAAAACCCTAGAAATAATTCATTATCACTGAACAGCCTTGGAAGTGTACCTCTACCTCCTCTATAAAATGGAGCCAATAATAGAGCTGATTAAAATGACAGAGGTTAATAGGTAATGCCTCTGGCACAGTGTGTGATATATGGAAGGAACTAATACAACTACCTACCAGCCCACCAGTTATTGCCTAGGGGAGCGAGCTGACAACCAACTAGAAAAAAGGTCATTTCTTCCAAGCTGGTGCCACTGAACTGAGCACTACCTATATTCTCTCAGTTCTATTTAAATTATATGTATTCAATGAAAACTTTCTCACTGGTTTGAGCCAAAGCTCATTAGAAGTCTATAAAAGGGATGGAGAACATCAAAGAGTTATGAGTTTTCCTGAAGCAAGTCTGAATACAAACCAGTGGCCTGGAGTAGAATGAGAACCAGTCAGACAGAAGAGCATGAGCCTCAGCCATCCAGATCAGGGCCCTAAGTGAAGAGACCACTGCAGGGTGGAGATGCCTTCTCAGAAGCAGGCAGGATTCAGTCTAGCTTCTATCCATCCACTTCACTCATCTCCAGCAACTGCTGGATTCCCGTGGTCCAAAAAGACAATCCCAGTTTAATCCCAAATCCAATCAGCCAGCCCCAGAAGCATTTTTGTTTGGTTGTGTTTGGTAGAGTAGGAGAGCATGATCCCAAATGGTTCTAAGAGGCAAGAATAACAGATGAGAACCCATTTCTCATCATCCTGCAGTCAAGAAGTCCACACCATCAGCAATGCTAATTTAATAAAATTGGAGTTGTGTGCTATAATTGGATTGCCATTCTAGCTAGTGGGTTTCCAGGGTAACTGTATTCTTGCCAGGGATAAAATACACCTAGTAACACAAAGATTAAGGGTTTGGGAAGAGTCAGCATGGAAGCAGAGGTCAAGAATCCAGGCTGAAGACAGCTACACCAAAAGCAACATCGTTACAGTGGGATGGATTCAAAGCCCCAGCCCTGCCAGGTACTAGCTGCATGATTTCAGAAAAACCATTGCATTTCTCTAGGCCTTGTTGCCTCACCTGTAAAATGACAACAACCATGGCATCTTGTCTCAGTGTTATCACCAGAATAAAACAGGGAATTTAAAAGTAATTGGTACATTTTAAAACCCAACTAAACATTAAAAAAAAAAAAAGAAAGAAAAAGCTTTGACAGACGTCCCTACACTTAGATATTCAGAGGTCTGGAAAACTAGAAAAATAATTTTTGTTTTCTTTTTAATTTACTATTTTAGAGGGAAAACACCCTGAAAGTTTCTGAAAGCAGCCAGAAACAGCTGACACAACCACGCTGTCTTGGGGCTGTGCTCGTTATTCCTGCCCGCACAGTCCTGACTTCTGGGAACACACTGCCCTGTTGGAGGTAGTTCGTAAGTCTTCACTGAGCAGGGACCCAGCGTTTCAGGCCGCAAATTCAGGATCGGGAAATCGCCCTTGCTTAGGGTGTAACAGCTAACTGGAATGCTTCATAGCCATGAATACAGCAGGCCTGTTTAGCATGCTTCCCCTCAGGGAAAAGACTCAGCTGCTGCAAAAGTAGCAGTTACGAAGAAAAAGGGGAATTTTCCTTTTCAATGAAAAAAGGGCGGGGGGTTGGGGGGGGAAACAAGCACTTTGGAAGATTCTTTAATGTATGAATTTCAGGGGGGAAGGGGATACCTTTCGTTGTGTCTCTTACTATTAGAACTCATATATAAAGGCGAATACCGAGAATTACCTTCAGCTGTAAAACCCATCAGCCCGCCCCCCCCCCATGGGAAACTGAGCCAGCAACAGAGAAAGAGAACTATACTAATATATGCCTGTGCTCACACTTGCAAAACAACTTCCAGGCAGCAAACAGCAAAGCAGCGAGAAAGATGAAGTTTGAGAAAAAGAACATGCACACACACAAAAAGTTTCTGTCGTCCTAAGATTAAATGCTGAGGCAGGAAGAGATACTATTCTTGAATCAAGTGAGAAAAGATGGTAAAGTGCGATATTAAAATGCAGCACACTGGAATAAGTTTGCCTTTATAAAAACTGTTATGTTCTGTATGTGATTTAAATTAATGCCTATATTTGTTGGAGATAAAATTAAAATGAAGACAAACGGTGCCAACCTATAACGTGTTCGCTGGAGTGATAAATAAGGCAGTGAAAGGTACTTTACATTTCAGTCACATCTATGCAAAAGGGGAGCTTGAAGCATTTGAGGAACATTTGTTAATTAAATGCCATAATAGCTTTGTGAGGCACCCAGACTGTGAGAATACATGTCTGTAAAAAAGAAACAGGGAGGTTAAATAACCTTTGGCCTTCTGCATGCTGCTGATGTGGATGCCAGGGATGAAGGCAGCAAGCCCTCTGCTTCTCTGCCTGGTGCCAGAGCTCGGATCATACAGGTCTCTTTGTGTCCGTCCCATAACAGACCTTAGATGTCTCACTCTCTGTTTATTAACTACCTCAGCGGTGGGCAAGATTCATTTTAGCTGGAGATAAAGGCCACAGTTCCGATATACATTAACAACAAATCTCTCCCCCTTTACCTTGAAAGAATGACCCATGAATGATTAAATACTGTCACATCATTTATCCTGCACTTGAAAACTTGTCTGAAGTATTGATCTCTTCAATCCTGCCCTTCACGTGTCCCCTCTCACCCTCCCCAGCACAAGGCCACCGCTGGTCAGGAGCTTTCTGTTTCGTGAGTCCTGTTCTCTGAACACTGCAAACCAGAGGAACACAGTCTGTGTTCCAAGCTATGTGTGACAGGCAGCCAGGTTAACTTGCAAAAGTGAAATCAGGCAAGACTAGGTGTGCATGGATAATTGTGTACTGACAACTGATAATTTGGTTCCATTCTCCTTTTACATATGCTTGCAATTTCCCAAAACAGCAAGTTCAAATAAGTGAGGAGGAGAGCATTCGTGAAAACCTGGGCAGCACACCTACTGGGACAATAATCCTGTCCAGAGCTTCTAGGGAAGGCGCTGGCTAGGGGAGGGCCCTGGCTTCTGAAGAGGAGGCTGCAAAAGAAAAATAGGAGCTGCCTTTTCTGTGGGGCATTTTTGGTTAATCCAGGTGAAATTTTAAGGAGCCTCTGGGATCACCTAGTCCACTCCCATTTTTTTCTTTCCAGAATTAGAATTCTCAATTACACTCCATCTTCTTTTACAATTTAAAAAAAGCATTCAATTCCATTTGAGTTTGATACATATATCAATGCAATAGATGTAAAATCCCACCTTGCCCCCCCCGGCACCACTCTGTGCACCT
Organism: Phyllostomus discolor; assembly: GCF_004126475.2. NCBI lineage: Eukaryota > Metazoa > Chordata > Mammalia > Chiroptera > Phyllostomidae > Phyllostomus > Phyllostomus discolor. Next base: position 47,930,385 of record NC_040904.2, on the reverse strand, counting down.
CTTTCTTAGTCCATCACTCTGTGCTTTGATTTCCCACTGAATGAATGCAGGCAAGTCATGCTGATACAGCTGCAAGTCAGTTTCTCTAGACTTTTGGTAAATGCAAGGTATTCTTTCAAAGCACTCAGACTCAGTGCACCTGTGACAATGTACCTTACCCACACTAACCCTAATCCAAATGCTAGTTAGAATTGCTAACATTTACTGATTGCTTAATACCTAATATCTAATGAAAAAAGATGCCAAATTATACAATGTATCATCAGTTGCACTACTAAAAACAGAAAATACTGCTATTTAAACAATGACAGTTTTGTTATTACTTATAGCTGTTATTACACACTTATTGAAAGAAATGTTTTTAAATTATTTAGACATAGTTTTATTAATCATACTACCCTACTACATGTGTGCGTGCACACACACACACGCACACGCACAAAACAATAAATGAAACAAATTTAAGCATTGCTAAGGCTTCCTCATAGTTAGAGTTCAACACTTAAACTGATTATCAATGGAAAATCATGGAAGTTCAATATTTTCCTTATAATGCTGTCCTCATGAGTAATCATAAAAGAGGGTTTCACTACATCCTCCATGATTTTCTTCCAAGCAAGATTTAATGTACATTTGCAGCAATGACAACCATGTCATAATCACCATCTCAGTAGCAATAATTAGACAGAAATGTTCCAATGTGAAATATGGGTCTTAAAGCTGACAAAGTATAAGTATGTGAGAGACAGAGCACTTTACTGCCTGAGTATTCCGTATAACAACTGAATGAGGATATGCATTGTATTTTTAAACCATTTTGAAATCAGGACCTGAGGCCTGGAGTGATTTCCCTGCTTATCGTAGGCCACACAGCTAGTAAATGAAGGATCTAGGGTTTTCCAGCCAAGGTGGCTGACATCTGTAGTGTGACTGCCCTCAGCAGCCATGCAGCCCAGCTTCTCACACTAGGGATTAGATCGGCTTTGTTATCCATGTGTTTTGAGAGTGGAGGCACAAGAATTACAAACTCTAAGCAAAGTGCTCACACGCTTAAATCTCTTAAAATTGATATATATTTATTTTGTTAGAAGCAAACCAAAGGGAAATTGACCATGGTGTTATAGCTGACTCCTTTTTGATACAAATGAACAAGTTAGCAGATATCTGGGCCTCTATCTTAAAAAAATAATTGTGAAGCTCTGCACAGAGGCTAACTAACTATTGAAAGTACTGGGATATATGAGTGGTGAACACAGGTAGCATACTGTCTATACTACATGTACATACATGCAATAGATTTTAAAACACAGTTTTATCACATTTAGTTTTATTGGTGTCTATGTTTGTACAAGGACATTATTTTTGGAAAGGCAAAGAAATCATTGCTATTAAATGCTGCAGACCAGTGTGTGCTTGATCATCATGGAGCTTGAAATTGGACTTGATCTATGTCCAGAGCGGAAAGGGGAAAGCCCTATGGAACTAGTAAAGGAATTGCTTTTTTAAATTTTTATCAGCGCTTTATCTCTTCTCCTTTTTTAAGGGAGGTTAGCACAACTGAACAATTACTTAGGAGGAACAATGCAAAGCTTTGAGTACTTCTCCTTATGTACTTATCAAATGAGTATTATAATTTGCTAATTCTCCTACCTGATTACATGCAGTAGCTATTTCATTCTAGAAATAATATCTTATACTTTTTTTAGAAGTTGGTTAAATTGCTTAGGAGGAGAATAGTAGGCTCGGTTTCTTTGAAGGGTGACACAGTGGGCGCGACTGTGTAATTATTTCCACTGGGCCCTCACCCACCACACAGTGTCGTCTACTGTACCTACTGCTTTCCTGTTGAGAGCTCCAGTTAGTCCTACTGACTAGCACACAGGAAAATGAGGCGGGCAGATTTTATTTTTATCTTGGGACTGAGAGAATAAGAGAAAGAAATACGAAGATTGGTCAAATCTGGTGCATTTGTAATTTTTATTTTAAGCTGTTTTAGATATATGTGTTACCAAGTAGGTGGAGTAATTCTGACATTATGGTTACTATATGGTGTTCTCTGCCTGAGACCACTTGTCCTTTAAGCTACTCCATAGCTGGGCTATTTTATGCTTGGCAATTACTAGTCGATTCTAAATGGAGAATTTTATTTCATTTAAAATTGATGTGAATCTTATTTTCAAAATGCCAAGCATTGCAAATGCTTCATATATACTAGATTTAAAAAAAAAAAATCAGTGGTTTCCAACAGAAAGAAGTTTAACACAAGACCTTCAACAAATACATCAAGATTTCTAGAAGAATTTCATTCTCTAAAGTTGTTCAGTAACGTATCTATTTATGTGTCTGCCTCTCCCAAAACCAATGGAGAACTGAAGGGGAGGGGGGTGGGGGCGGGCACAGTTTAGATGAGTTCTCTACTTCAGGGTCTCACCAAGCTGCAGTCAAGGCTTTGGTGGGACTGTGGTTTCAACTGAGACTTAGGAAAGGATCTGCTTCCAAGCTCCCATTATTGTTGGTGGAATTCAATTCTTTGAGGGCTGCCAAACTGAGGGTCTCAGTTTCTTAGTGCTTATGGGCAAAGAGGTCCTTTCTCCTTCTTGATGCCTGACCCTTTATATGTGGCAGCTTACAACATGACTACTGCCTTTTTCAAAACCAGGGGGCAGGGGGGTCCTGGGGCAGTCTTACTAATGTGCATATGACCAGGGACTGACACAGCTCCTGGCACTTTTACCCCCTCTGCCAAAATTATGACTAGAGAATACTAATTGCATGTAGATATTCCAAATTGGAAGTTCAAATTTATCTTTAAAGACTGATTACCACTAAAGTATATTTGAGGTTACCCAAGCTTGGAGGTGAGACTAGAGCAGCTATAAATGAGTTTGAGATTCCTCTCTGGAATTGAAGATATATTCTAAAATTATATTGGGGTAGGGCAGTGGTTGCAAAATCATTGAATCATTCTGGTGTAAAAACAAAACAAAAAACTCTCTGCCCCTATTCCCTCTTCGCTCACACAATTAGTATGTCGTGCTGTGTCATCAGATGTCAATTCATTATTTAGAGTTTGGAGCTAGTCTGTCGTGACTCACATGCCAGCTCTGCTCAGCTCCGAGTTATACCTCTCTGAGCCACAATCTCTTCACCTGCAAAATGGGGAGAAATGGCAGGTGACACCACTGGGTTGCTGTGAGGGTTGCCTGAATTAATACATGAAAGTGATATAGCATGCAATGCATGTCAGATATCATCCCATATATTTTATTTCATTTCTTACTATTGAAAAAGATAGACCATTGTTATAAAGGGTAACTGGCAGGTAGAATTTCATACAAAATATTGGCTAGATAAACATTATCCTAAGCAATATAGATGACAAATCCCTAAGTTTGATTCACCACTCAGGATTCCTCCAATTAAAGTATATCCAGAATTATCTTTTCTAAAACTTCCAATGCTCTAGTCTTCTCCCAAAGTGTGGCCCCTACCACCCCCAGCTGCCTACAGGATAAAGAGTATAATGTATAAAACCATTGCATTGGACAGAATCCACTTGTAAACTGCTCTTCCAACCTTCACCCATGTATCCTTTTAGCTATATTCCTGCTCTGTTTTCACTTATCTCATCCTTCAAAGTCCATACTTAGTTGAAAGCACCATTTTTAAGCACAGTAATTTCTGCAGTTGCAGTTTCTTCTACCTGAACAAACTGTAGTCTGACTCAGAATAACTCCTAGATATCCTTTGTGACCAACTCAAATGTCACTTCTTTAGCTGGTCTCATCCTTCTTTGTGATCTCAGAGTAAGACATACACAGTGCTCGAAATGGACACACTGGCAGACTCTGTCTTCAAGCCAAGGAGAGACTGCCCTTCCCACATTAGCCACCATGCTCTAACCTCATGTGTGGTTTCCTTATATCTCACCTCTGTGCCTCAGCACATTTTCTCTATTCTTCCCCAAAACCTCTTTCCTCTCTATTTTTCCCATGCCAACAACCTAGCAAACTTCCAACAGGTTTCAAAGACCTCTGAGTAGAGCGAGCCACCTTTCACATCTCCGAAAACTGGGTTTTCTTTGTTCCTCCGATGTGTTCCCAGAGTACCCACCCTTCATTGACCTTGAATCTTAACCCACATTTTATAAGAGCCTAGATTTTATAGACCTGTTGTCAATCCCTCTAACCCCAGCACTGAGAAAGTTCCTGGCACATGGTAAATGCTCATAAAATATTTGTTGAATAAAACTATTAATTATCCCTTTAAAAATAATTTGAGTCAATAAATGGTATGGTAAGTGAATTTTATTTTTTAAAAATATCTGAGTTACCAATCCATGTCTCTTTCCTGTAGGTTAACCTCTCAGTTGCTAGACAGAGGTCTTATATGTTTGCATCCTATTATGGAAATATGATTGGGTTGGCCAAAAAGTTCATTTAGTTTTTTCCATACAATGGCTCTAGTAGTGCTTAGTTGTCTTTAACTTCACTCAGAACAATTTAGTTAGATTGTATAGTGACAGCTGTCATATCAGCATGCATTTAAAAAAATTGGTGAATTTTTTGGTACAGCCATTTTAATGTTCGAGATAGAAGAAAATAACATTTTCATCCCATTATACTTTATTATCTCAAGAAAGGTTAAAACATAACTGAAACACACACACATAAAAGATTTGTGCAGTGTAAGGAGAAGGTGCTGTGACTGACCAAAAGTATCAAAAGTAATTTGTGAAATTTCTTGGTCCTATCGATATTTTGGCCAAATAATTCTTTGCTGTGGAGCTGTCTTATGCATTGGAATAAGTTTAGCAGCACCTCTGGCCTCTACCCACTAGAAGCCAATAGGAGCAGGTAACTGATATACTTAAAATGTCTAAATCAATAAAGTTATTGCTGAAAATGAAAAACATTTCTTTTATTTTATGGAAAAACACTAAATAGACTTTTGGCCAACCCAATATGTATAAGATGCTCAGTTACATTAGCTGAGATTTAATAAAAATAGAACATTATGCCAGATTCTAAGCCACTGAACTACTGTCTACAAATGTCCAATGCATATGATGCTCCTCAGTGGGTAAACTGACAGTGATATCACAAAGCTAAGCCAGAAAATTCATTTATTTCAACATCCACATTTTATTAATAAGGTATTGGGCTCAGTAAAAAAAAAAAAAATGTGAACCACTGAAGGCCATGTGACAGATCCCAAAAGAGCGGCTCCTCCCAGATCAGCATCCTTCATGGTTTGCATCCTGTTGTGGATGCCTGAAGAGAGATTCGTGTCATCACTAAAGTGAGGGTTAGTGGATGTAAGCACAGGCTACGCAAGCACCAAATACTGGTGCTGAATGCTGTATTTGGAAATAAATAGATCATCAGTTTGTTTTTTTTTCCAATATGACCAGACTAAGCAGGTGTTGATAATCATGAAAAGAGAAATAAATAAACTCTTAGCTTGACATGAGTCATTATTTGATGGGCTATTTCAAAACAGAATTGATATTTCTAAATAGCTGATACCTAGCAAGACAATACCAAAGGACCACAGAGGGGGAAAAAATCACTACTGATTTCTTTTAAGGAACAATTCCATAGATTATGACAAGTTACCACTTAAGGATTCATAGTATTGGAAATTGGAAGACTTTAAGCTTTTAAGAACCCTCCAAACTTGACCCCTAAAAGTAAGTATATGACTCAACTAGATTATCACTAGCACTGTACAACATTAGAAAAATAAATAGGGAAAATGATTTCATGTCCTTGTTCTCCAAAGTGCTCATCTAGAAAAAAAGGATAAAACCATTCATGTGCTCACATCTTTCTCCAGAGGCACCAGAGAACACAGGCTTATAAGGTGTGGTAAAGAATGCAGAAATCCTTTGCTCCTGAGAGACAAAACTCGCCATCTGTTATCTGAAATTGAAAATCACAGCTATCTATCTCCCTCTCCCAAGACTACAGGCATCTGTTCACCTTGCCCACCCTGGCTCATCCCAGTACTTTAAAAGATCTAAGCTCATTCCTGCCACCAGGCACATGCATTGTTCTGTAAGTACAAATTATGAACTTGACATTGAGGTGTCACTTCTCAGCAAACATCATTCCAGATATTCCCACCTGCACTTTTTGGGGGCTGCTTAACTACATGGATTTGTTTACTGGCTTATTGTTTATATAGTTACATTCCCCTATCCTTTCTTCAGCATTTGAGGGCAATCAAAGAAAGAACCTCACCTGCCTTAGTTATTATCCCTCATCCCCAGTACTCAGAGTTCATACAACATTGTAGGACTCAATAAAAGTGTGATGAATGATGTATAAATAACATAACCTGGGTTCATGACCTAGGTCTCTCATTTACCAGTTGTGTGATCTCTGGCAAGTCTTCCAGGCTATTTCTACTCAAATAAGATCAGAAACCATAAGTATATCTGCAGAACTGTAGAATTCAATGAGATTAGGTGCAAAAGTCTTACAAACTATGTAGAATGACTGTGTACCAGGTGCTGTTCTAACAAGCACCTTACACATGCAATATGATGCCTTTGACTATAAGTGTATTAATTTTTTTACCACTAACAAACATACGGTGTCAGTTAATTTATAACACAATGACTTTTGATCATACCAATTATAGGGTGTACTTCAATATCAAATAAATTAAACCCTGAAGAAAAGGTGCTTCATAAAATAGAAGAAATACAGGGTTATACATTTAATACTCCTAATAATCCTAAAATAGGTCCTATTACCACCTACATTTTACAGATGTGAAAATTGAGGCACAAAGAAGTTAAATAACTTGTTCAAAATTACTCAAGTTTTAGTGATGATGGAAAAAGGTTAAGAGTAACACATGAAGCTGTAGCTTCAACTCTCCATAAAAATATCAAGAGTTAGGTTCGCTCCTTCCTAACCATTACCTCCCCTTTACCCTCTTCTAATCCCCTCACCCCTCCTTTTCCTCTGGTAATCATCATACCATTGTCTGTGTCTATGAGAGTTGTTGTTTTTTGTTTGTTTGTTTGTTTGTTTTGCTTAATCCCTTCATCTTTTTTACCTAGCTCCCCTGAACCCCCTCCTGTCGGAGAGTAGCCAGTCTGTTCTCTATGAGTCTGTTTCTAACATTTTGTTTATTTTATTCATTAGATTCTATATATAAGTTATACCATATGGTATGTATCTTCCTTTGATTGGTTTATTTCACTTAGCATAATACTCTCCAGGTCCAGCCATGCTGTTGCAAAAGGTAAGGTTTTCTTTTTTTTCTTTCTTTCTTTTTTTTTTTGTTAATGACCAAGTAGTACTGTAATGTGTAAATGTACTACAGTTTGTTTATCCACTCCTCTACTCATAGGCACTTGGGCTGCTTCTAAATCGTGACTATTGTAAATAACACTGCAATCAACACAGGGGTGCATATATTCTTTCAAATTTGGGTTTCAGGTTTCTTTAGATGAATTCCCAGAAGTGGAATCACTGGGTGATGAACACAAAAATACAATGTACATATGATGTACTGTAGAACTGTGCACCCCAAATCTATATAATTATATTAACCCCAATAAACTTAATAAAAATACAAAAAAATAAAAAGTAAACAGAAAGTCAGGTTTGCTTATCTAAATGATACGATTAAACCAGGAAACTTCCCTCACTGAAGTGTATAGTGTTCTGAGTTCTAACAATTCACATGGCAAAGTATTATGAAAATAAAAATAGACAGTAGTTTTAAATACTGAACTTCATTTTCTTAATTTGTGTCTTCTTTGCATTTACATACTAAGTTTTTACCCTACCAATTTGCACTCATTTAGACTTTGCTTTTAAGTTTTCTAATCCTTTCATTTATCTGTCTTCTGTATATATAAAGGTATTGGAAGCTATTCTGAGAAAGACAGTCTATCTGTGTTTAGATCTACTTTCTGCCCCTCCCCATTCTCCACTCTCCCTGGTCTGAGCTTAGTAGGCATTAAATGAATGTTCTTGGTTAATTAAAATCACAAAAGAAATCCAATTTGACATCATATCCCACAGCATGACATTAAAAAAATATACAGTATGGTTAGCTTCTCAAATATGATTAGTGGCAATCTTGGTGTGATTTACATAAAGAGAGAGCATGGCTTTTGAGCTAAGCAGAAAAAATCCAGGGGTGTGGTATGTACGCTTAAGTAGGGAGGGGGGGAGTGGTACTCCATAAGCGACACACACATAATTTTCAGAGATGTAGCTGTGATATCAACAAGGCCTGCTCATTGAATAGCATGCGGAGACTGACCATAGTTGGAAACAAAACCAACAAACAAATATCTGTGTTATTTGGTGAGCTTATAAGAAACTGTTAAGGAAGTTACATATGAAATGTGGCACAGATTAAAAAGAGCACAGTCCTCACTGATGCTCATTTTCAAAACAATATCCCTTTACCTATAAAATACGCTGAAGCATGGAAGAGTTATTTGTACAGTCCTGCTTCCACCTCTGAAAGTCAAGACGAGATATTCAAAATCAGCTGTGAAACTCTAACACACTCAACAGAAAAGGTAATCAAGGTATAACTCCTTTTATGTTATCTGATAATATTTTAAGGGAGGATCGAAAGAAATCTAATTGTATCATTTTCTAATTGTTCCTCATCAAAGACCTTAGCTAGTTGAGATGTTATTGTGAATATAAAATTAAATTTTATTTGTCCATTTTATATCGTATGAAAAGTTCTATTAATTGTACTATAAATCTTCCATCCTCACATATAGGTTAAGAGTTAGAGGATGTTCCAAAATCCCTTTGTCTTCGAACCCTAAGCGACAGTATCCAATCCCCCACTCACATCATCTCTCATGGCGGGTAGAGATGACTAGCATACTCTGGCAGAGATATGACGGAGGTCCATATCTGCAAAAGTTTGAAAGTTTATGAGTAAAGGAACTTCTATACACTTTCCAATAATACATGTGTATAAAAATAGCCTCAAAGCATAGTGAAAGTCCCTCTGGGTCATCAAATGTTGAATGCTTTCAATAATTTTAATATTAAGGATGTTTTATTCTATTTGATTTTTTAAAAGACTTTCCTCACAATTTATAAGACGTGATATTCACAGGACAACATATTTATGAACAAATAAAAATCCTATTCAGGATTTTAAAAAACTACTATAAATACTGGCTTTGAAAAGATAGAAATAGAACAAAATATTTTAAAATTTATCAAAATCTTAACTAACATCTTACAATTGCCATTCAATGAACTCATTGCTGTGTTAATTTTGCTTATCAGAATGTTGTAAAGCATGTACATGTGTATCGTTAATTTTTCCTTTTCAAGGTCTGTTCGCACTTTGGAGGAATGTTTACTGGGACAGGCATTCACCTGCCTCATCCTCATAGGTGCATTTGAGTATGAAGGGGCATGCTCTGTGAGGAGCTCAGCATTAGACATGATGCAATTAACAGTGTAGGAGTGTCAACAGAGCCAGTCTCTCCTGCAAGGATTTTACTCTCTGAGCTTTGACTAAACCTTGTTGGCTGCTTGTTTTATCATCTGTAAAAAGGCAAATGCAAAAAGTTGTTCTTGTACATACACCTTAAAGAGTCATTAACAGGTGAACATTACTTGCAACATAAACCGTTAGTAATGACAGTAATTTCCTTTATTATTCTTACTCTTATGGGAGGATTTCCATTTTAGATGTTAACTACACTTCACCAGGACTATACATCAAAAACCTAAGCATTCTTTTTAGTGTCCAGGTCAGCTAAAATAATTATTTTACAAACTCGTTTTAAAAATCTGTCAAAGTAGGTACATCTTGTTACAGAAAAGAGAACTAGGCTATGAAGTGACATGACCATTGGAGACAAGCCCACACGAGCATCTGTATAAATCTGACATTAGGAACAGTCATATGGTCCACACTGCCTTTCAGGGAACATAAAACTGGGGAGAGGACCACCCAACCTAGTTATAGATTAGCAGTTTTGAAACCAGAGTGTGAACGAAGGCCTAGTAGAATGTGGACCCAGAGTCCAAGGTAGAGCCAGTAGAAAAACGAGAGAAGCAGAATTCTACATCACAGAACTTAACTCACAAGCACAGGGGGAGAAACCCCACCTCAGGTACTCAGTTCACCCGGGCTTTAGAACTCCTCACTCTGACCCATCCCAGGAACCGCTCATTTCAGGCCTCACTTCGTGTATCACCACACTGCCTCTGGGACACGTTCCCTTGTTAATCATATCTGCCTTAGCCATGCGGAGTCTCTTCCCCTTCACAGGACATCAAATCACACCATCTTCTTCTGGTCCCTAGAAGCCTGTTTGGTTACAGCAGGCTGGAGGCTACCCTCCTACATCAACACCTGGGATAGCGCCATTAGTAAATGAAAGGGGAAAGTCCATTCTCTACATCTTGAGTTTTCCCTGTGGAAGGACCTTCCTTGGAGAAGTATTCCTGGCATGTCTGTGCCTCACTCATTCTTCTCCTGAGGAGGAGCAGTGATTAATGATTGGTGACTTTGAGGAAAGAACAGGGCAGGTATGGCTCAGCCCCCTTTAGAGTTTCACTCATAACCTCCTGCCTGCAGGATCATGCTTTTCTCTGCTTTTTTCAGAATCTAGTTTGTTTATGGGCAATCCCTAGTTCAGGAAAAGCCTACAGGTGACCAGGGTGCACCACTATCAGGTGAGAAATCTGTCTATTCAAAGGTAAAGCAGTAGTAATTTTCCTTGACCTGAAGCTAATGCCAGTCAACCAAGTGCTTTTTCCAGTCACAAGGCTGACACTGTGGACTCTATCTGTGGGACTCCCCTATTTCTCAGTGGCTTCTGATGTCAGTTGAGAAGACAGGTACTATTTTGTGCCCTTCAAAGTCATGACAATTAATACTCAATTAGCCTTGTTCCCTGTCTTGGTTTTTCTTCAAGCCTTTTCACTAACTTTTAACCAGCAGTCATTCACCATTTTTTTTTTTTTTGGTAGCTGTGGGGTTGTACAGATTCTTCAGAAAGCCAAAAACCAGTACAGACCTGATCATCAGATTTCAAGTGGGCCTCCGTGCTACCCCATGACCTTTCCACAAATTGAATGATGTTTATGCCACACCCCAAAGGGTCCATCTAAATGCCCTTGGCTTCACATACTTCCATGCTTCCTTCACCACTCATAACGTTCCTTCCTACTTTTGAGAAGAGTGACACTACATAGCATAAATGTTCTCCTTTAGATATTCTCTTCTCATCAACCCATTTCTGTTTCTATAAATGTACTCTTCTCTCCTTACAAGGACAAAGGAAGAGGTGTTCATTCTCTGTGCTAAACAAATCTCTGTAATCATGTTCTTGAATCTCGACCCTGCTGTCTTCTCCAGAACCTCGCTCCCTCATCCATTCCCTTCTCACACTGACTAGTGCCATCCACGGCTCCCACTCAGCAAGTGCCTTCACTACAGCATTGGAACACAGGCCTCACTTTTGCTTGGGGGTAGAGAGGATAGGGGGCACTTAACTTCAGTCTTCCGCTTCTCATGAGTCACGTTTTTCCTTTCATATAACAAACTTTCTAAAAAGACAGTAGAACTGAGATGAAATCTGAACTCAAAGAAATTCTACTGCTGGTTAGATAATGGCAGGACTAAGTCTCCTGAATGTTTCTTGAGCACATGGACTTGAATGCTGTATCTTCAGAACCTCCCATTTGGCTGAGTTAAATATGGTAGAGAACCTCCTCACTATGACAGAGGAGTGCATAAACTGTTGAGTCTCTACCACATCCACAGCTCTGTTTCAGGAAAGGGCCTCACAAGAGTCATTTGTTTATTTGTTTGTTTTAATAAATACATTACCCCAGCTTTGTAACAGGTAATTCTGAATTCTGGCCACAACTAATTAGATCAGCAATCGAACAAAAACCAGATCCATGAGAAGTGTTAGAAGAAGAATTGCTTCCCAATTTGTACCAGAGTGGAACTGGCTAAAATAATGGGTCCTATCGCTTTGAGCATTTATGGGCCAGGCATACAGAGAAAGAACTGCTAGCAGCAGAAAAAGAATAGAGCAAAAAAACAAGAGATATACAGAGTAGTGTAAAGAAGCCCTGGAGCAGGAGAGGAGATTTTATAGTGGAAATCTTGTTGTCCAGAAGAGAACTAAATAAAATCATAAAATCACCAGCAGGAGTAGCAATAGGAAGCGGAAAGAAAAGCCGAGAGCAGCTAAGTCACAGGAATGCAGACCCACTGGATGAGGAAACACTGGGTGTTTACTTTTCAGGGGATGACAAAATCAGCTACTGTTGTGTCCCCAATGATATTCCAACTTTCCATGAGGCCGCGTTGTCTGGCTGCTGACATGGTTTCTTGGACTTCTTTCCTTCTCTTTGTGTCCTCACCATAAATTCTCACCATCTCAAGTCACCCCAGGTAACCTGAAGCACATCTTGGCTTCCTGCAACCTGAAAGGGCCTAACTACAACAGACTGGAGAAACAATTTCTTTATCCGAAAAGAAGACAGACACATATACCCATACTGACCCACACTGGTATACCATGGTTTAAAAAATAACTAAGCCTCTTGACAGAATGAAAAAGAAAATAGTAGGATGGGGGAGAGAGTTTATTCTGTGTCTCTCCGCTTGCAACACGTTAGCTGTCATTTGGGCAATAGCTGTGAGAATGCTCTTCTGCAATCTAAATGCCATACAAGCCATTCCAATTAGCTCCATTCTCTTTCATACCCCTATTTTCAGATTTCAGTCCCTAGTAATTACCTTTATATAAATACAAAGCAGCTGGGAAATGTGGAAAGAGGCAAGATGGCTTGGGAGATAGAATTGACCCCCTGGGCCTTCCTATCACATAATCAGTGTGGGAGGTATAATGATCTTTTTTTAAAAGCCTGACTATGTGAAAACACTTACTTTTTAACAGAGAATAAGCTAAAGATATTTTCAGTGCATTGAATCATTTGCATTTTTAATTATGGTAGGCATTTTTATTGCATTAAGTACCTTTTTCTAGCTAAGTGAAGAGCATGGTTATTTCAGGTAAACAAAACTGTCATAAGAATGCTCTACTCTTCTTCCCTGGTGAGTGCCTGTATCCAAGCCACAGAGCCATGGAAAAAACCTCCCCAACATTTACTCTCCTGGCCCCAGTGTCTGTTTAAAAAGGTGTCTGGATTTGTCTGAACAACACATCCCCAAGCAACTCAGTGGACGTTCAGGTCGATAACATGAGCTAATACGAGAATTCTAATATTTGGAATGGCAGTTGAAACTGTCTTCCACAAACCTCAAAAACAAAACAAAAGAAAAACGAAACAAAACAAAAACAAGCTATTTCAATTCCAGACGTTTAATTTTGGATTCACACAGACACAAAGATGCACATGCATGAAGCTCATCTTAACATTGTAATAACAAAAACCTGGAGCACTCTTCTGATACCCATCAGTGTGGAAAAGGCTACGCGGTGATGCACTCACTCTATGGAGTGCTGGACAAGTCATAGAAACAACATGGCATGTTATCCATACTACTGTGATAACTATGGACACTGTATAAATGTTTAATCACTATGTTGTACACATGCAACTAATATAATATTGTAGATCAATTGGAACTGGAAAAAAATTAAAAATTTTAAAAACCATTATGGCAAACCCCTGTTTAGTGACATGAAAAGGTCTACAACAAATTGGAGATAACGGATAATATTTTACCATTTATAGGTACAATAAATATTACCTGTGTGGTCATAGCCTTATATATCTAAGCATTGGTAAAAGATTGGAATGATGCACAACAGAGACAATAGTAATAACTTTATGAAAAATATGGAGTTGGAGTTTGGGGGTGGAGTGAATATAGTGGGTACTGAGGGAGCACTTTTAAGTTCTATTCTATATACTTCTGATACTGGGATATGTTGTGATAAGAATTTATTCACACCCCCATTCTCTCCATATATATATATATATATATATGGAGAGAGAGAGAGTATATAGAGGGTATATAGTATATAGAAGTCTGTCCAGAAAAAGTCAAGCTATTGTTAATATAATAAAAAATGTTTGTGTAACACTGATGTAAGCTGGCAGTCAAGGAGAGTGGACTGGAATGCACATGGGTGAACAATGACGACTTCACCGTACTAGTCAGTAGGGGCAGTGGATGATGAGTGAGCATGTGTACTGCGTGGCTGTCCAATTCAAAATGATAGAGTGAATGGAGCAAAGGATCTGCATTAGATTTTGTGTGAAGTTTGAATATTCCTCCATGGAAACTATTCAAATGATTCAGAAGGCCACAGCTATGGGCAACTGGTGATTAGCAGCTTCATCATAACAATGTGCCTGCTTATGCATCACATCTTGTGCAGGGTTTTTTGGTGAAACATCAAATCACCCAGGTGACTCAGCCCCCTTACAGCCCAGATTTGATGCCCTGGCTTCTCCCAACACTAAAATCACCTTTGAAAGGAAAGAGATTTCAGACTATTGATAAGATTAAGGAAAATATGAAGAGGGAGCTGTTGGAGATTGGGAAAAATGTGTGAGGTCCCAAAGTGCCTACTTTGAAGGGGACTGAGGTGTTATTGTCCTATGTATAATGTCTCTTGTATCTTGTATCTTCTTCAATAAGTGTCTCTATTTTTCTTATTACATGGCTGGTTACTTTCTGGATAGAGTGTGTGTGTGTGTGTGTGTGTGTGTGTGTGTGTGTGTGTGTAAAGTTAAGAAACAGGATACCTCCAATATACTGCACATATATTTGACTGGTGGACCAGCACAGAACAGTGGAAGAACAATGGGATTCAAAATGAATAGGACTGAGCACGAGGCCCAGTGTTGCCACTTTGGAAGTAGGATTTGGGTAAACTCATTCAACGTGCTGTATAATACTGAGATAATAGTTTCTGGCCAGACAACCTCACAGACTTGATGTGATGAGGGTGGAAGGAAATACGGACATCAAATCACTCTGTAAGTCAGCCATCGCTGTTATTATTGTTTGTATTATTTGACCTCCCAAATACCCCTACAGAAAAACAGATGTTGATGATAACAGATAATATGTTTTAAACACCTCCATTTCAGCTGCATTGTTTTATCCTCTCTGCCTCTCTTCACTAAGGCCTGAAATTTACACAAACATCAAATGAGGCCGTAGGATTTTATTTTATCTGTCACATACTGCTGTCATTAAACACTCTTGAAATGAGTGGGTTTAGTTCAAACAAAACTGCTTGTTTCCCAAACTCAACAAACACGAAGTGGGGAAAAGGAAGCCTGCACTTGAATTGTGTTCAGAAGCACCACACGTTACATTTCAAGAAGCCCCATCTGGCAGGCTGACACAGTAATAAGTTCTTTTTAATTGTTAGGTCAGTCAGATTACAGATACAGGCTCTCAATTATTTCACTGTAGTTTTATTTTGTTATTGCTAGCTCATTTAAAAAATCCTCCTTGTTATTCTGTATAAGAAAACCTTCCTTCCTTCCTCCTTCCTTCCCTCCTTCCCTCCCTCCCCCCCCCTCCCTCCCTCCCTCCCTCCCTCCCTCCCTCCCTCCCTTCCTCCTTCCTTCCTTCCTTCCTTCCTTCCTTCCTTCCAAATGTAAGCAGGCAGCAACTCAGTGCAGCCAACATTTGCCCCTGGGCACCAGCTACGATAAAACTATGCTGTTGGAAATTCAAGAAAGAATGTATGAAAAATGCTGTCCTGCAGGAAGTCACAGACAACAGAGGAGGTCAACTCTCACTAACCCAAAATAATACTCATATTGATCAAAGAGACTAGTGTACTTTTTAAAGAAGTTCCTTCTCAAGTGTGCAAATCTACTCCATCTGGACAGTTTATTTGGGTGCTAAAGTAAAAACAGCAACCATCAGGAGACCTTGAAAAGGTGTGTGTGTGTCGTGTGAAGAGTATGTGGACGTCCTCCAAACTCAGGCCGAACCACCCTTCCTTGCAACCATATCTATAACGCTCTCTCCCGTGCCCTATAGATTCTGGGTGATGCCCTAATTTCATCGGAGCCTACGCTTGCAAACTGCCACATCTTGGCTCATGCAGTTTCCACTTCTGGATATCTCCCTCCTCCAAACTTCCACTGCATTTTAAGTATATTTCACCTAGTCAGTGCTCAATAAATAGCTGTGGATTAAGTAAAGACTCCTAATTTTGTATGCAGCAAGCATTTTCTCACACACAAAAAATATGAAGGATATTATTTCATTAAATTACAAAGGAGAAGAACATGCTGGAGAATTTACCAAACATTAGAGTAGAAAAGAACTTTAGAAAGGGCCTAGTTCAATTCTTTATAAAAGATGGACTAGGAACTCAGAGAAGTGAAGTGATTTTCCAAAGTCAAATAATTAGTGGAAGATGAGGGGGTGGAATCTGCTCTTCTGACTAAAATGCCCAGTGCTCTTTCTACACTATGCTCTTCACTTACATTTTTGAATAATGACAGGGCGTGTGCTGACAAGTTCAGTGGATTACTAAGCAGGGGATAGCATTCCACTACAGACAGGAAGGAAAAATCAAGGGTGCTTATTAAAACAAGTGTGCTTTCTCTTACAATGACTGCCACTAAAGATAATACCCAAGATGATATGCATTCAAGTATCAAGTGGACCTGTCTTATGATCACGAAGAAGTGTGTGTGACCAAGCTCTGCAGAACCCAATGGGACAGTGGATTTCAACACTGGAGCACAATGTTCTTTGACATTAACAAGGAATTTAAGGTTAGGAATATATTAGCAAAGGAAGGGAGCCTAAGATACATAGACTTAAGAAAATGCTTAAGAGTTTCATTTTTTTCTCAGTCAGGAAAAGGCAGATTTGGGGGGGGGGGGGGCTAATGAGCACACAGCCTTCCTGCCTTGGGTTGGGAATCCCATTCACACTTGGAACAGAGGCCAGTACAATGGTGTGGGAGGAGAAGGAGGTTGCTTAAAATCTAGCACCACAGGACTTCAGAGCAAATAAATCATCTCATCTCTCAGCCCACTTTCTCATTTCTAAAATCTGGAAAAGACTTCTCATTTTCAGGAGTTATCGTGAAACTGCAATACTAACAAACAAATAAAAATACTTTGTAAACTCTAAGACACCAAGTTGAAAGTGTTGAATTATCATTATCAAGAAGAATGACCAGTCCTTAAGGGACTCTAGATCAGCCAGGCTGAGAAATGGTAGCTGGTGACTATTCCAGAGGTAACTGGGAACATAAAAACTTTGAACCTAAGGAAAGGAAGGAGACACTGAAGACGATGGCTCTCAGTCCTTCAAAATCCAGTACATTAAAGCATAAATGAATGAACCCCCAAAATTTATGTACCTCTAGAGCGACCTAAGAGGCAGGACTGTCATTTAAATATGTAGAAGGAAAGGATTTGGCACAGGCCAAAGAGAAGGTTCACCTGAGGGTTAGGACTACAGTCCAGGTCCTCTGAATCCTATGTGATATTATGTAGGAGACTATGAAGCAAGAGAAACATGAGAAACACATAAGAAAATCTACATCACAGCACTGCAGAGATTGTTGAGGAGTGACGTGAGGCCCCATTAAATGGGATGGGAATCTTGAGGGATGACTGCAGGCCTTTCCCCTCCTTATTAGGGCAGTGGAAGACCCCACAAGAGCAGCATAATGCAAAGGAAAACCAGGTGAAACAATAGAGACCCAGGCCATCTGCAGGAGAGAAAAGTGTCAGATTCTGGCTTGGATGCTCTCTATGCATTGTCTCTTATAATTCTCGCCATGTCAAAAAGGAAATACAATTTATCCTCTCTTCTTGATGAGGAAATTAGGGTTCAGAGTAGTTGAATGCCCTCACAGCACTCACAGAGCTGCTGGGTGCTAAATACAAAGTCTAGGTCTGAAACACCAGGGCTCTCTCTGCTTTGCCAGGTGAACAGTCCTGTCCACGCACATGGCAGCCCAGCAGGTGGGAGGTGCTGCAAGTAGGAGGTCAGGAGAGTTGCCGTGTTGACAGTTGGCATTCAAAGGAGAAAGTGGTTTTGGGAATAGTGTTACATTCACATTTTTCTGCAGTGAGGTTATGTGAAGTGTTTTTATTTTCTCTAATGAGAGATTAAGGGATTCTGGGTACCTTTCTCTCGGTTTCTCTTTGTGGCACTGGCATGGTGAGAAAATAACAAAAGGTGCATAAACATGAATGGAGCTGGTATGGGTGAGGAGTCAGAATGACTCAGGCAAAGGGGTTAATAGAAAACTTTGTGAGTTTTGAGTGAACTGTTGCCTCTGGAAACACAGACATACAAGAGTGAAAACAGCACATCCTCATTGGTTTTCCTTACTACACACAGTACTCCATACTCCAGCTCCAGGCTCTACATAACTGGAACTCTTATTATACCATCACTCCTAACTCATAAAAATCAAATTGTATTACTCCCTTTCCATAATGTTCTAAGTCTTCCTTGCTTGGTACATATTTCATATGTCATTTTACACTCCAATGAAACCCTGAATAGGATACATCACATATACATCTGATAGAATATTTAGGACTCAATTTTCACCATCATTGAACAGCTTTATGCAATTCATATATTCCCACATGTGTGAATAATCAAGTACTTGTGATCATAATGGTGGGCCAGTTACAATCTGAAGGTTGGGCCATATGTCATTGGAAAGAATTACTCCACAACCCCAAGCAGGAGTTCCAGGCTAGTGCACTATGGCTGAAAGAGACACTGACAATCAACTACTTCAGCTGCGTCACATTCCACCTGGGGAGACCAAGGCAGGACAAATTGAAGGCACATAGCTAGATGGAGGCAGAAGTAGAGCATGTACTATTGTAGAATCTCTATTCTATCATACCATCTTGTCTCCCCCTTGAGACAAAAAGCCGAGACCTTTGTTTTCTTAATAACACCCCTCAGCCCCCAGGATCTCAGGCCAGAACAAAAGCACTGCTGCTCTGAGAAAAGCAGAGTCACACACAAGCGCGTGCCTCTCAGAAAGTTAAGCAAATACAATTGGTGTAACCCATCGTCCTTTAAATCGCTTCATTCACTTGTGACCTTCAGAAAACCTGTGGTTTTACTTTGCTTTTATTTAGAACAGCAAGTGGGAGGTAAGAATGGCAAAATAACCATGGCTTGGCAGTCATGGTAACTCCACTCACTGAATTGTTTTCAAGAATGTTGACGGTTTGATTTTTTTCCCCTGTCTTCATCCGTTCAGCAAACATCCTCTGAGTGCCTAACCAGTCCCAAGTACTAATGTGTTGGATGCAGTGGAAAACCCAGAAATGGAAGCACACACAAACACCTTTCATAAGTTTCCAGTCTAGTCAGAGAAGCAGCATGCATAGAGCTCAACAAAACTATGATACAGTACAGAGTGTAACATATTCCCGAAGAAATGTGTACCTCAGGTCAAATGGGACAGAAGGCAAGTCCAAGGTAAAGGGTGAAGAGGAGAGTGACAGGAAGATACTGATTAGTGGCACTACTGGTAGAAAACACTAATAAAGGGGGAAAAGAGCTGGAAAAGAATAGAGCCCATAGGAGAGGTAAGAAGAGGCAAGGAGAAAGAGTATGAACTAAATAAATGACACCACTGTGAGGTCAGAGGATAAGGTATGAGGATACGGAGATTTGCCCTAGTGTGTTCAGTGTATAATAGTTTACTCCAAATTAATTTCAATTTAAAGGAAAGGCTTGCATTTCTGCAGAAGCACAAAAGGACTGAGTGACAAACAAGAGACTTATTGACCAGGACTGGAGATATTTTGTCTTGGTATTTATATGTGGCAATAAACAAACATGTACACACACATGCTGCTCTCCGCTCAAGACTATTGATAATGCCTGTTTTATATTGATTGGTAGGGTCTTACACAAGTCAGGCACTTCTCTGCACCTGTTTGATTTATGACATGAAGTGCTAAAACTGGGCCCCTCCCAACTCCCGTTTCCTCTGATGTTTCACTTATTGTGTAACTGCACAAACAGAAAAGGGAACAACAGGACATGCATAAGCATATTCTAGGGACTCAATAATATATCAAAATTATAGCATTATCAACAATAGAATGTGACATCTACAGCCCATGGCTTTTCTCAAGTGGTCTTGACTCTTGCCCTGACTCGGGAAAACACCTTGCGAGCTGACGGACTGTGGTTGTGCCACAGGCTGCACGGTGTTCGGAGAAAGAATAGGCCAGTAGGAAGAGTGAATACAGAGTCTTCACTAGAAACTTATTGTTCTCACAAAGCAAGCTGAGGCGCTAAAGGTATCACTTTTACCACCTAGATGGCATCTATGTGAGAAAGGCAAGGAACAGCTGTTGCAGGTTTTTGAACTGGTAAATGAAGGCACAGGAATTGGAGCAGATGTGCGCTCACGGTATCTCATTCTACGCACAGGCACCGCTCTTAAAATACAGCACGCACTGCGGGAGTTGGGCCTTAATGTATACCTCCTGTCCTAGTGTGGGTTTAAACTTTGAAACCTGCTTTAAGAACCCAATAAACACAGTTTTCCTATATTTCACAGTTGCCTTTATTCATATCTTTTAAAGAAGAGAAAGGAAATAAATATCAACTCCTCCTTTTTTTTCTAATTCATAAAGATACTTCAAAAACTATTAAAGGTATCATTATCTGAGCTTCTGGAACTATGAATGGAAATAATTCAAAATGAGGGTCTCTTTTAAGTTCCAGGTACAAAAAATTAAAAATATATTCTCCATAGAAATACCCACCATGGGGCAAGACCATTAACCCCCAAGGTCATCTATCTTGGACAATAGCTCAGAACCCCTTAGAAAGGTGGGAAAGTCACCAGGGCTTATTTGTAAAATAATCTGTAGGAGGAGGGGATGGTTGATTTCAAAGATACTAAAGAATTATTTCAGAAATTAAAATCAATGCATAAGAAATGTCAGTAATTAACCATCTTTCCCAGCATTACTACACTGACCCTGCAGATGACACCCTCATCAACCATTAGTGCATTCATGTCATTTTCATTTCAAGCCCAAAGTGCCAGAAGTGTGGAGCCCAGTGTTAAGTTGTGAGATATGAGCATGACGTGACTTCTCGGGAAGTTCACAATGTAAAGGGGAGAGCTATGTGGAAGTAACTAGATTATAATGTGGTTAATTGATGTCATAATGAGAAAACACACACACACAAACAGATATAAAACACAACAGTCAATTCAGGGTCAACTCTAGGGAGGCGCTATGTGATTTTTAGGATAAGAACAAACCATAAGGCAGCCTTTTTTTTTTTTAATTTTACCAATTGCTTTTTATTCTTGATCATTAGAGCTAACGTTTCTTGGCCATTTTCTATGTGACAGTTACTGTGCTGAGTGCCCATCTCATTCATTCTTTCCATTAACCGTAAAATGTGAGTAATATTTCCCTCCAGGCAGTGCAACACTAGGGCCCTCGCATTTAACCATTGTTTGATGTGGGCTCCACCTGGACAGAGGGAAAGTAAAGCAAATGTGAGCCAAAAGCTCAGAAGAATGGTTAGAGCTATTTTTGTCAAGGTATCTTCCACCAAAGATCTAAATCCAGGGGTCTGTTTTTTATCCTCGTGGCATTTGATCCAGCTGTATAGATAACTTGCTCACTCATTCACTCTTGAAGCAGTTTTTTCATTTTACTTCTGGAAAGCACCATCACTTGATTCTCTTCTGGTCCCTGTTCATGACATCCCTACATGGTTCCCCTGTGTTTCTCTAAGACATCAAAATATTGGCTCCAGGGCTTAATTCATTCAGGGGTATCCAACCTCCTGGCATTTCTGTGCCACACTGGAAGAAGAGCTGTCTTGGGCCACACATGAAATATACTGTATGTGTAATCACAAAAAAAAAAATCTCTTAACATTTTAAGTAAATTTACAATTTTCTGTTGGACCACATTCACAGCCATCCTGAGGCACATGTGGCCTCCAGGCAGCAAGTTAGGCACCCCTGCATCATGTCACTCAATCTTCAGATTTTAAATTTATATCTACTGACTCCTAAATCCCTCTCAAGCCAAGACTTTACCATCAAACCCCATACTCAAATATACACCTGTTCATTCAACCACTACTTGGAAATCTAACAGATAGCACAGATTTATCATAATCAAAACCAGGTTCTTGATATTGTTTTTCTCTTTCCCCTCAAAAAAACAAAGAGATAACTCTTTTGTTGTCCTGCTAACATCTCTATGTCCACCATTATCATTCCTCAGGTAAAAAAACCTAGCAGTCATTCTTGGTTTTTCTTTTACTCTCATATTTTATATCTAACTTGTCTAAAAACTTGTTGATGCTACCATTGAAATATATCCAGAAACCTCCTACTTCTTAGCATCTGCCCTACACCTACCAAGCATCATTTCTAGTTTGGATTTTCACTGTAACCCACATTCTATTCTCCACAAAGAATCCAGGTGCTCCTTAACCCAAGTCTGATCACATGACTTCAATTGTTCCCCATCTCCCCCAGAGTAAACACCAAAGGCTTTATAACGGCCTATAAGACCCTATCAGGGTCTCTGTTACTGCCTGACATTGTCTTTTCTCATGCCCCTTTTGATCACTTAGCTCCAGCTACCCTCAGCTGTTTGAGATTTCTGCTCAAATATCACCTTCTTTATACAACTTCCTTATGTAAAGTAGCAACTAGTACTCCACACTATTCAAAGGGCTCTCTCACCTCTTTATCATGCTTTATTTTTTCATAACTATAATTTACCCTCTACAAGAAAGCTTGCCATCCAACAAGTGTTCAATAAACAATTGTCATAATAATGAAAAAATGGCTCCTCTGGTTACTCTCATTTTAGTTCTAGAAATAAAACTGAACTTGGAGAATTGGATAGTGTGGAAAGTAATGCAATAATGTAAGCACTTCTAAAAGTGGTCTGTTGATTTGGAATCAAAGTAAACTATACCACCATAGATTTGGACTATGAGTCATAGCCTATTAAACTCAAGAGGTAGCTGTGCTGGGCTAGAAAGACAGTAACTGGGAGTCAGGTGACGACGGCTTCAGGCCTGGCAGCACCACTGACCTAGTGCATGACCTCAGACAAGCAGCTTCATCCTTATGGGCTCTCCTAGTTCATCTAAACAAAGATCGATTCACCTCAAATCCCTCATGTTCTATGGTTTGGTATGAATATCACCACCACTCATTCAAAAGACACTCTTTCCAAGTTTGTTTAGAAGAAATCATTTCCTATATCAACTCTACTTGCAAGTTAGGAAAGCAATCGCATTTGAAGTTGTATGCCTTTTAAGAAAAATATGTCACCTCCTTAACATCTGAATTGGGAAATAGAAGGCTCTTCTTCCCATAGAACCACTGTGGGTGTTAGATATTATCATCTACAACACAAAAGAAACAAGTATTCAGGATGCTAAACTCTTCCAGGAAAAATTAAAAAATAATAATAATAAATTTCACAATTGAAAACAACTTGCAGTTTCCCCATAAACGTTCTCAGTGCCTGCTCACGATACACAGTCTCATAGATAGATGCATGAGATGTGTTTTCTCATAAGTAGTAGAGGTGACCTTTAAAAGTACATCCCCTCTCTTTATTCCCCAGGTGGCAATCCCATGAAAATCAAAACCAGTTTGCTATTCTGCACTAACATTTCTGTGATCAGATATAGTGTGGGCGCCTTGATTCTACCTGTGTCAAGACATCTTCACACAAGTGACTCACTCTGTAGAAGCTCGGGCGTTCGGGCACTGATCGCTGCTCTGACACCATCTCCTTTGAAGCTGATTCCACCTTGGTGGTGTTACAAGCCAACATCCTGTTTAGCTGCTTTCCCTTGTAACACAACAATGTAATTGGAACTGACTGAAAAATAAATCTCAGTTTCCCTGTTCCGTCGGGAGTATCTTTCAATTTCCAAGGCTCCTTCTATTCACAGCTCTCCTCTGCACTGGGAATCACTCTTGAACAAGCACACCAGTTAACTTCCCACTCTTACATTAAAGGTACGGGGAAACAGTGTCGATTCTTTCATCAGACTGCCTAGATCTGTTCCTTAGGGACCCAGAGAAAATTGGGTGTTGCTCCTGGATTGAATATACGAAGAGGCCATCCACCTCCTCACCCTGGCTATGTCAGCTCCAAGAAGCATGAATTCAATGTGCTGTTGTTTCAAGGAACAGGCATCTCTTTGTCCTCCTAAGTACTCCTTGCTGCTACAAAGTTCCAGTTCCCAAAATCTGAGGCAACTTTGCCCAGCCAAAGCCTTCCTGAACTTTTACCCAACAAGTCATAGGCCCTAAATGTCATTCCCTCAGGCTCCAGGAAAACCAAGTAGGGGGAGAGGGTAGAAAAGAATATGCGTGGTAAAAAGGAACATTCACGATACCCAACATGGCACTGTGATGTACCCCAAGTATACTGAGTCAAAAAGTAAATTTAAAAAATATCCTTAATTTCCTATAGAAAAAAATGTGAAGGGATGTTGGGCGTAGTGCTATTTATTTCAACAGTTGAACTTCATTATAGATTCAATATCCCCCATGCTAAAAAGAATGGCATAGCACCCTAGTGCTATCAGGATAACTTCGGAAGTCTTTTGTTAAAACCTAAAACTCATCCTTTATGATATGGCTACTTCATCTCTCCTCACTTATACCTCAGTCTCTATGAAAAACAACGTGAAATTATTTATATTCCCATAAACAAACTGTAGCAGGGGAATTAATGCCCCTCCAGATAAACTGTGAATATGTTAGTTTACTTAGCAAAAGGGACTTTGCAGGTGTGATTAAGGTTAAATCTTGAAAGCAGAGATTATTCTGGATTATCTAGGTGGAGCTAATGTAATCACAGGACTTCTTAACAGCAGAGAACCTTTGCTAGCTGTGATAACAGGATGGCATGACCATAGAAGAGTGGTCAGAAAGAGGCTATGGTGCTGTCTTTGAATTAAGAGGAAGAGACCACAACCCAAGGAATATGAGTGACCTCTAGAAGTTGGAAAAGACAAGGAAACTGATTCTCACCTAGAGCATCCAGAAAAAAATGCAGCTCTAGTGACACCTTCATTGTAGCTGATAAAACTTGTGCTGGACTTCTCATCAATAGAACCGTAAGATAATAAATTAATGGGTTGTTTTTAAGTCACCAAGGTTGTGGCATTGTGTTACAGCAATACCAAAAACTAATATGTACACCAAGCTCCTACTTACTAGACTTTGCTCATTATGCTTCAGGAGCAGGTAATGGTCCCCACAGCCTCCTCTCTTATCTCTCATACAATTTCCCACATCATATTGAAATCAGCAACACATGGTTGTTTTCCCAACCCGAGTACCCACTGAACTTCACATTCCTTGAGTTTATTCGAAGTCTGTCTCTGATATCTAGCACATAATACTGTATATTTACTGTACAATCCACTGCCATTCTTCTATAAATATGTATTGAATAAATAACTCTCAATAGGAGCTTAATATGTATTAATTCAAGGAATTATAAAGCATCAGAGACCAAAGTCACAACTCTAGAGATTAGAGACTAAAAGCCCTCATTTGACAGATGGAGAAATTGAAGCTCAGAGATGAAAAAGTCTCATGGGCACAATGTAATTTGCCTTCAGTTAATCAATTAATGTTCAAACTTTTTGTGTCAGCTCCTCCACCTGACTTGCAAGGCCCTCCACCATGGTATCACGTCTCTAATTTGGACTTTTTGCCGTGCTTCCCTTATTGCACCCTACTGCCAAGACAACACTCAATTGCACAGGGTTTCCTGAAATGGTTCATGGTAGAGATCTATGCTCTTTCAGTATCACTCCAACCAGTGTTAATCAGCACGCAAAGCTAAACAGTAGAGAAAGCCAGGCTCAGACTTTTTTCAATGGAGAGCAATCTTTGGGTCAGAAAGTGACTGTTCCGCAGCCTCCCCTCCCCCTCCCATTTCCCAACACACATGAAGTGATATATTCCTCTCTTATGGGTCAGAATTCCTCCTCTATTTTCTCTATTAGGGTATATGTTATAGTTTCCCTACTGAAAGGTAAGTTCCTAAAGGGAAGATTTACTTTTTTATAGCCTGGTGACTGACTAACACAGTATCTGCAAATATATACCTATTAGTTTGATGAGAGGACAAATATGAAAAAATGGAAAAATTAGATGCTTTATAGGTAACTAGGTTTATTATTAAGTTTAACAACAGAATATGAATTCTGTCCAAGAATTCAAAGTTTGGATATGACTTGTCTATGTAGAAACTTATGCAATTCTTACTAAAAATATCCTATAACCCAGTTTTTGTTTTTGTAGATACAAAAGCTCCCTGAAGTTCATAAGGACACACTTTGCCAAAAGAGACATGAACACCAACTAAAGTCTGGAGACATGATAAAGCACTTTTCACTGATATCATCTCATTTAAAATGCAAGTTAGGCACGAGCTGGGTAGTACTGCTCACACGGTCTCCCTCCTAGAAATGAGGGCAATCTGTTCATACAATACTTCTCACCATGAACTATATGCTCCATCACCTCAAACCAACAACCTATCCAGTCAACTCACCAGCAGCCTGAAGCTTGTAAATACAATATCAGCAGGTCTGTGCTTTTCCAGGATCTCAAACACCGAAAATAAATGAGTGCTTGTTTTATTTTTCAAAAATTGTTGTGTTGCTAGCTGTTGCTTTATTTATTACTCTGCTCTATCATAAATTACATCTTTTAAAATTTTATATAAATTGCTATTTATAACACAAAGGTTCTTATTCAATTAAAAATTGTAGGAAGTGTTGCTGTTAAGGGGGTTTCTGTTAAGATTTTGATAAGGTAAGATTGCCTATGAAATACCTCAGTCACATTAAAACCAAAACAGCATCCTTTTTCTCTTAAAAGGAAACTAGAAAAGTTTCCTATCAAAATACTGTATCATTTGACACATGAATTTTGGAAAAACTTTATGACCAGTGTACAAACTGATGATATAAATATGGTAACACAGGCCACCAAACAATACTTTCTACAAAGCAGAAATTAATGTTTAGCACTAATGCTTTAATGTACACCAACCCTGAAGCTCTACGTGCCCATAAACTTTCAAGATAGAAATGATGAACTACTGAAAAGAGATCCTGATTAGTAATTATAAGTCCATTTCTGCATTCTCAATCTTCTAAGCATTTACCTGTACTTCTGTAACTATAAGTCAGTCGTATGTCTCAGTGTTCTCATCTACAGTAAGCACAACGTACATGTGACAATGCTTTGGGAAAGGTGATGCTGAGTAAGCCTAAGATACTAGTTCTGGCAGTGAGAGGAATAATACACTTCAACTAGGAGTCGTGGCTTGGTTCTGACTATCCCTGCAGTGAGGTAAGTGTGAAGCCATTCCAACTGTTTGCTATAATAAACAGGAGGCCTCCGATGAGACAGACCTTCAATGGCTTCTGGTGCCTCAGCAAGTGACATAGTAAATGTGTCAAGAGTAGAACATGGCATGAGAGGTAATGGGGCAACAGTAACTGTACCACACATACAGGTCATTCTGCATGTTTTCTAACAGGCCTTTTTTTCAGTATCATCTCAAGAGAGCTTCATTAGAACTCTATGAGGATATGAATTGAATTATTTTCTCCATTTTATGCACCTGTCCTAAAGATCCGGAAAGAAACAGGGAAAGTGATAAGGACCTAGATGCTCTGATTTCTGGTCCAGATCTATATCCAGTGTAACAGGCCATCTTCCTATCCAGAAAAGTCACTCAATATGCATCTTACTGTGCCAAGAATTCTGATTTGGAAGGTTCCTTCTTGTAGGGCCCACATCTTTTCTGAGTGCTATTTCAAAGTACCATGGTGTAGCAGATAGGAACATGGGTATTAGGATCAGACAGCCACAGTTGTAATTCCCATTTAAACAGTTACAAGCTGTGTGCCTTAGGGATACTTACTCCCTTCCCCATGCCTCAGTTTACTAATCTGCTCTATAGGGACATAACTAGTACCACATTTACCAGAGATCCTGACCAAAAGCAGGAACTTAAGCAGTAACAACTATGACTATTAGGTCTTCATACACTAAAGACTGTACCTCTGTCTATTGCTCAGAATGTATGGGTAGCTGCATATATACACATATATATGTATGTACATATATACACACACACACATATAATATAGGTGTAGGAGTGTGTACATGTGTGTGGAATGTGCATTGCACATGAGTGTGTATATATGTGACTATATGTACACAAGCATGTGCGCATAAATGAATTTGTGCAAGTGTGTGAGTATTGAGGATAGGGTGTATGAGTATCCTGGTGTGCAGGTGTGGTCAGGGAGAGTTAGAAAAGGGAAGAAGGAAAATTAGAGAATTCAGGGTCAGGTAGATGGGAAGAAGCTAGTTTATAAATAAAAATAAAAATATTACCCTGGCTGGAGTAGCTCAGTGGATTGAGCTCAGGCTGCGAACCAAAGTGTCTCAGGTTCGATTCCCAGCCAGGGTACATGCCTGGGTTGCAGGCCATGACCCCCAGCAACCGCACATTGATGTTTCTCTCTCTCTTTCTCCCTCCCTTCCCTCTCTAAAAATAAATAAATAAAATCTTTTAAAAAAAAGAAAAAAGATATTAACAGATAACAGCTTTATAAACATGCATCCTGATAAGCAGAAGGGCAATTAGATATCTTGTATCGCAGTAATGACACATCTTCTGAATAAGTTTCCCAATCTAGTCTCCCCGCCTAAGGCCTTCTCTTTCCAAACATTGCTGAACAGGGATCAGGGGCAGACACGTGAGCCTGTGCGTGTTTACTGTTTCTTACCAACTTCAAGGGAGGAAGTGAGGTGGTCATAAGAATGTAAACTCTGTCTTTAAAGAAAAACCTCATTGGGTTTATCAGTCTTTTCTGCATCTCTGTTGTTACACTCTGAAGATAAGGAGATAAAGCACAATGCTGTGGCCTTCAATGGTAAAGTCGGAGTATTATTATAAAGCATTATTTCCTGGTAATCAGGTTCTGAGCTACCAAAAATACACAAACTACATAAAAGTATTCAGAAAAAACATCACTGTTTGCAGATCTCTCAGCTGTCATTCAAGCCAATGCCCTCGGTGTCCACAGCACCAGGAAAAAAAAATTCTGAAAGTAAAAGCACTGTATGAGGCTCCATCGATTTATATATTTATATCTTTCCTGGATTTTTAAAAAAATAATTGGCACCTTTAATAGGTGCCTTTAATAGGGGGGTAATATTTTCTATTTCAGCATTGTAATTATACCTCAATATGTCTCAGGCCAAAAAAAAAAAAAAAAAGAAAGAAAGAAAGGAAAGAAAAGAAATCAATGTGTAAAACAAAGAAAAACAAAGTCAACATCCAACTTACAAGAGCAACTGCTTTGTATTGGAAAACCTCATAATTTATTTTCATAAGTTCAAGGTCTCTAAACTCATTAAGTATATTCCAGGAATGACAGTGGAGCCCATTGATATCAAAATGGCACACCCATGGTTTTCTTTTCCTGTCATTCCTGTGGGAGTCTTGGTTTCTTCTCAACGAGGTCTGACCCTTAGTGCCAACTGACTGCTGAGGACTATTTAAGTGGACCCAGAAAGAAGGCCAAGCCAGTACTGGGGCACCTTAGGACAGCCTGAACCCTGCACTCACTTCTTCCTAACAGAGTCTATTCTCTCTGAAATACCCTGTGAGAGGGAAGGACGGCAACAACGTGAGTCAGTCCCTTGCCCGGGCCTCACTGCCCACCTCTGTAAGATGAGGGACTTGAACCAGAAGACCTCCAAGGGTACTTCTCACACTGAAGTGCTGGAGAAAGGAATATGGAGTCCTGCAGCCTTCCACAAAGGGCTCCACCGTCCCTATCATCTATGCCCCTCCTGCTTTCTGCCTGTCCTTCGTCCTACTTTTCACATTTGAATCAAATCTATCCTGATTCTTCTAAAACTAAAGGCACAGTGGCTGGTAATTTTTATACCACTAGCCTTTCTTTTCTTTCTTTCCCTTTTCTCTTCTTCAACCTAAGACATTCCTCTTTTATTATCCTCATATTCAAGGCAGCAAAATGAAGCAGACATCAGGTCTAATAAAATGTTTGAACCCAGTGAATTCCTGCATGATGATAACTGCCCAACTCACCACACAATCTCCCTCTATCCTTTGATTATAACATTTTCAAAACATCTACCAGAAGAGTTCATGAAAGAGAGTGTGAAACACTAGGGTCAATCCCTTTTTTGAGGTATGAGGTGGGAGAAACTATGCATTTTCCTCAAGGAATGAAGGCCTCATGGAATATTTTGTATCAGTGCCTGAGAGAAACTGAAGTCCAAATTCTTAATTTGTAAGTTGAAATGCAGCACAAGAAAAGGGCAGCAGTTTGCCTGACAAAAATCACATAGCAATTTGGGGGCAGAATTAGGAAAAGCGTTCAAGTGCTCTGTCTGCTGTACCACATTGATTTCATTGTCTTCTGGTTCTTTTATTTTCCCCATTATTCTCTCATGGGTTAGGCTTTGAGCTGCAGAGACTCATAGTAGAACCACTGGGGAATTGGGTGGCTGACACCACACGGGCAGTGGTTTGCTTCCCACACTAGTCCCACCCTGCACAGCAAATGATTATTAAACCATTCCTAAGAGCTTCAAGGTAGGACACAAATAATCAGCACAATGTAACAAGGCTGGTCTTCAGACTAGAAAGGAAGATAACTCAGAGTGGCCTCTGGAGTGAGCAGGATGATGCTCAGCAAGTGTCCAGGGCCCCAGCACCATTTTTCAAGCAAATCTGTTCCACATTAGCCATTTTATATATCAAACTTACAATTAAGAGTTCATGTGACCAGAGTTCCCACCTGTGTAGGTCAACTGATGTACTAGAAATATGCAGACAGAGGATATAAACTTAAGCACCAAATTACTAAGTTTTCTTTTTGTGAACATTAAGGTAAGTCATTTCACATTTCTGGTCCTCAATTTTGTTGTATATCAGGTTGGTTGGAAACTAATTCGTATGTACTAAGTAGTACAAGAGATCAAGTATTGTAAATGTGTTTTGTGTGCAGTAAAGCACTTCCAAATCATGAATGTTAGCACATGATACTGCTATCAGTAGGCCCAGAAGGTTTATACGAATGCTGGAAAAAAGAAGGCTGGCCCTAATGAGTTACTGGCATTGAAGTATCTGTACTGAGGACAGATAGATAGAGAGATCACAGAGAAGTGGAATACCATGTATGTTTGTTGTTTGTTGTCTGAGATTCCTGCTCTGAGTCTTCAGTGTGTTGATAAAGCAGACAGAAAGACAGAAGGAGAGAATGCATTTGCAGAAATGTATCTACCTGACTTCTTTATAGGCTTATTTTACAATGTTTGCCCTACATACACAGAGATCCAACCAGGTGGAATTATTTCAGTCCCTTAATATATCTACTTAAATACCAGCACTAGAAAGTCTCCTTTGACTTCCCCAGAAGGAGAATGAAGCATCTTACTCTCTGAATCCATAACACCTTGTTCAGACATTCATCATTGTGTTTATCATATATTCCTGTCATCTGTTTACACATCTGTACACACAAATTTGTTGTATGATGGAGAAAGTTAGAAACTTCACTCCCCTTCATTTTAATCTACCATGCCTGCATTTGATAGGGTTTAAACAATTGTTGACTGAATAAAGTATATGGTTCAATGAATGAATCAATTTAAAAAATTTGTACAAAACAGCACATAATTAACTGTGATTTGCTTAATGTGTGGGATGAACTCTGATAAAAATTCTCATATAAAACCAGGAAAAGTTAATTCACTGAACAAATCATAAAGTAGCATTCCAGATAGCTGAACTTGTATGGAATGAGAATAGGTGCCCCTCAATTTCTTTAGTTTTCATATATTGGCCCTAATTTCCCATTTTCTCTCTTTGGTCTATCTCTTCTTACTCAGCTCCTCTCCTTGGTTACCCCATATTCCCATATGTCTTTTTAATTTAAAAGCAAAAGCATTATGGCCACCACAGACTCTGCCTGGAGCACTGAGGGATAGGCTCATACCCACCACTTTCAAAGGTAGTACTGTTCCTACCTGTAATTCCTTCCTATTCAGTCTCCTTCTCCATCTATTCACTCTTTCTAAAATAAACAGGTGGGGGTGGGGATGGGAAAGATAGGGGTAAGATCATTATACAGCCCATATTTGAGACAGAGATAAAAATAAAAAACATAGAAGCAATACAGCAAGTGGAGATAAAATTATGGTTTGTAGAAACTGATCATTGCCTGGACTTGAACCTGAACATTGCCACTTATAAGCTGGATTGACCTTAGGCAACTTAACTTAATATTCCTGTGCCTCGGTTTTCTCATGTGTGAGAATGAGAGTAATGTCTACTTCCCAGGGTTGTTGTGTGAAGTGACCTCTAAGAGAATCATAAAACTTATGACATATCTGGCACATAGGAAATACACAACAGTGTAAACCAATATAATATAACATAAACCATTAACATATGATAGACTATGACATAATATAATACAATACAACAAAATACAATGGAAGATTATATTTTTCAAAGACGGCCACAACACACACTCTTCTAGAACCTTGTGACAATCCCATCAAAAAGTAGAGTCTATGTCCCCTGACCTTGAATTTAGGCAAGTCTTTGTTAACTACCTCAACCAACAGTGTGCAGTGAAAATGACACTATACATAACTACTAAAATTAAGTCATAAAAATGCATGTATCTTCATCATATTTGTTTGGGATATTTGCTCTTGGAACTTAGCCACCATATTATAAGAAAGCACAAATAGTCTTTGGAAAAATCCACTTGGAGAGAAACCACAGTCCCTGAGGCACAGATCCAGTCAAGCTCCCGGCACCAACTTCTTGGCCATTAGTTATATATCTCAACAGTGAGCCCTCCAACCCAAGTAAAGCCACTCAGCAGAGATAAGCCATACTCATGGACCACTCCCAAAATTGTCAATTTATGAGCAAAATAATTCTATAATTTGGGCTTGTTTGCCATGTAAAGATGACTAATATATGAAGCTCATTATCAATAGATGACTGATACAGATGTCAATATAGATAAAAATCATCTGTTTTTTTAATGAACTTGAAACTCATCCATTCAGGCAAAAAAGAATGCTTGAAATCCCTCAAAATATGCTTTGTTCAAGTGGATGTTATAGTTTATAAAGAATGTTCACAAACAAGAGCTCATGTGTACATCAGACATGATTATACATGTGTGCATGATAGCTCCATATCATAGACCATTTCTCAGGGAAGTAACTTGATCAAGGTCACACTAGGGGCAAATCCAAAGTTTCAAAGTCAGATCTTTATACTGTGAGTCCAGAGCTGTTTTCATTATATCAAAAAATAAAAACAAAGGAATGTGAGGATTTTGACCCAACTCTTGGCTCAGCTACCATCTCTGTGGCTTGAGAAGGCCCACTATAAGCCTTGGACTTCTTGGGAAAATGAAGCAGTTAGTTAGATCAAAAGACCTCTAAAATCCCATTCGGCCCTACCATTCTCAGCGTGTGCAATTACTCCCACATCTGTTAGAGCCTTTCATCGCTTCTCATTCCTTCCAGTTGTATTCTTATCATGATATCCCACCGCCTCCTCTGCTCCTTGACTTGACACAGCCACCAGATTCCACAGGCAAATTTAGATTTGTGCTAAATCCCTGTGGATGACACATCTAATTTCACTTTCTTCTGTGGTAGGAAGGTTTCTAGGATGGCCCCCAATGACGTCCACCTCCTGGTATTCTTACCCTCGCATACCCCCTCTCCTTGCCCACAATCTGATCCCAGTCAGTTACTTCTAACCAACAGAATCTGGTAAACATGATGGGATGTCACTTCCACAATTAGGTGGCAAATAATTATGACTTACATCTAGTTAGCAGCCTCTCCCTATTGCCTTCTAAGCTTCCATGGTTTTGATGGAATGAGCTGCCATTTTAGAGAGGTCACATGACTGAGAGCTAAGGGCAGTCACGTGCTAATAGCTAACTAGAAACAAAGGCTCTCAGTCCAACAACCCCAGAGAAACTGAACCCCAACAACAACAAACACCTGAGCTTGGAAGCAGATCATTCCCCAATCACGTCTTCAGGTGAGATGATAGATTCTGGACCTGTATCCAGATTGCAGACTTGTGAGAAACTATAAAGTTGATGGTCCAGCTAAGCTCTGCCCAGATTTCTGGCCCACAAAAAAAATATGAGAAAGTGCATTTTTGTACCATACTTTAAAGCTGCTAGGTTTTTAAGGAATATGCTTAGAGCAATAAAGAACTAATATTTCTTACTATGCATCAATAAGGGAGAGTCTCTGAATACCACTAAGGGAGAAACTCACTATAAACAGGAAAGCCTTGCCACTACCTAACATCTCTACCCCAGTGGATCAGAAACAGGACATAGACTTCTTATAGTTCATTCATACCAGCAGAAACACAAGCCCAAAAGAATCCAGAAAGGCCCTGATAGGGGTCAACCATACCCTGCAGAAAAAATGTAGAGGAGTTTTACTGAATCAACATGAAATGCAAACAACAATTATGTCTCAGGCACAAAAGGAAAAATATCTCACTAGAATAGGCCCAGGTCAATGTGGAGTTGCTCAAGAGCATAAGGAACTCTATTTTACAGCTGCCTTGTAACTCCAGTATCATCAACATTGAGGGTGAAGGAAATGAGCAAGAACTAGCCTCCTTTACAAATGGGGACCTGAGGCTTAGAGACAGGAACTGACTGACTTTACACAACCTGTTAATTGCATAACTGGGAGGAAAATCCATTTCTCTCAGCTCAGCTCAGATCTTTCCAATGTAAATGCCAAAAAAAAAAAAATCATTCCAAGCAAAATAGGAAATCACTTATTTCATTCTTAATAAATGTGACTTGCAAGGTCACACTTAAGGATACTATGAATAAATCCTAAAATGCACATACTCATATGTATGACCACATCTAACATATATGTATGCATTTGGGTACATAAATAGCTAAAAGGACACGTTCTAATTGCTTATTTTTAAAAGCAGATTATGAGAGAAATCAATGCAGGAAGGAAATAAAAGGATTCTATGCAAAAGGTGACAAGCTTATAATGCCCTACTTCCTCCTGAAAATAGTTATGAAAGTCAATATTTATCTTAGATGAATGGAGAAAGGATGTACTTATCACAAAACATATTATGTTTTACATGATATGACACTTGATAACTGGGATGAGATTGAAAAAAACTGTACAGTGTTTCAGAATTTACAAAGCAATTTAATGCACAATATGTCACTTACTTTTCATAAAACCATATATGATAAGCAGAGGAGGTAATCATATGACTGAAGAAAATGAGGTATGGAGAAATAAAACAACTAAATTCTACACTTCTGAACATGGCAGAGATGAAGTGAAAGTCTAGTTTTCAACGTCTAAAGGCTCAGTCCAAGTTTTGCAGATGCAAATAATTCTCAATTAAACAAAAATTTTCCAGATTCTGTCAATTACTATGAAACCAGGGGAAGACACTTCTCTAAGTTAAGATTTCCTCCTCCCAAAAATGGAGACATTAGACATATTTGTTGTTGACACTGGCTTGAGCCTTGAGAGATAAGAGGAGGAAGAGGGTGCTGCTGACAAAACAGTTGACAAGAAGCTTTGAAGGATTTTTAAAGTGTGGTCCCAACATCAGAACCATCTGGGAACTTCTTAGAAATACAAGTTCTTGAGGCCCGCTGCAGGCCTACTGAATCAGAAACTCAGGAGGTGGAGTCCACCATTCTCTGCATAATAAGCTGTCCAGGGCATTTTGAACAGTCACTTGAACCAGTTGTGACAAGTTCATAACCTAGGAGTCATCATTTTTTTGTTTTAAAGCCAAGCTAATTCAGTTATCAGAGTGATCGTCTTGTAATCCACAGAAATAGATGTTGATGACTCATGCGTGTGTCAAGACTGGTTATCACTCTAGCTTTGGTTTTAGAGTCCATGCATCAGAAGCCACAGAAAGGACCCAAAGGGTTAGACAAAGGCTGGGGAACAGCTAGACCCACACACATTTGGGTATGGTAAGAATGATGTCCAGTTTATGTGAGATACATCATCTGTTTCGGAGATTTGCAGTGGTGTCATGGACCAAATTTACATTTCAATCTTATTACAAAAAAACAATAACTCTGACAATTTAAGAATAAGCATTCGCCTCCCAATAACAAGATCTGATAGTGCTAACAATATGCCAAACCCTGTTCTAAGTGCTTTACTTTTGGAAACTCATTTACTCACCATTAACAATCTTATGAGGCAGACAGCACAATCATCTTTATTATAAAGATGAAATAACACAAGTATAAAAAGTTTAAGTGACTGATCCCAAGTTACACAACTAGAAAGTAGAATAACTAAAATTTAAATCCAAAGCAATCTGGTTGTAGGATCCATCATTTTAATCACTAATGGTAGTGATTAAAAGGTATATTTCCTTTCAAATAATCTTAAACTTCCTGAGATTGCTTCCAAATCATCCTGAATACCATGAATTTAGGTGAAAATTTTCTTAAAGAACATGGATTTGGTCCTTTAGTGTGCAGATATTTCCCTCTGGTTGCACATCATGACTCCCATCAACTTCAATCCAATCTTAAAGAAAAATCTTCTATGGTGAAATAATAGAAGCACAGAAGGAAAAATCAATGCAGTTTTTCTTTCATACAGGGCCAAAGCCATACCAACTCAACACTCGAATCACCATGAGAGGTCATCTTATTCCTCAAGTTCAATTTGCAGACACTGAAACGGTCCTTGAGAGGTAGTGGCTACCCACTAGATATCTGGGCCAATCATGGAAATTCTGGACTCTTTAAGACATCTTAAACCATTGTCCTCAAAATTCCAATCAAGTTATTTCAGTTGCTTGTTTTTAGGAGCTAACACGTTCTCTGCAAGGCTGAGGAGGCGAAGTGTCCTCCTGCCTGACCCTCACACTGTTTCATGTACAACACAACTCAGTGGTCACCCAGAGGTGTACTAATAGTCATAAAGACCATGTTCTAAAGTCATTAGGGGTTGTCAATAGCAATTTTAATAAATAAAACATTTATATCAGCTATTATGGCAAACGGCACTGAATGGTTCAAGGCTGAGTGGTTTGCCTTAGGAACAGGAATAGTTAATTTGGGGACTTGGAATGGAATTAAGGTCTTTTGTCTTTTTTCCCAAGTTTTATATCAGGGAACAGGAAACTTCAAGCCCTGTAACCAAGAATGAGAGTATCATAAAATCTAGCATCATATTCAAATTGATTTTCCCATCTGTTGCCCAAATTCCTTCCCCAGCATTATTGCCAAAATTCATTTGATAATGATGGTGGCGAAAGCAATAGTAGTAATAATGTTATTCTGTGCAAGATAGTGTATTCACCCATAATACACACACCCATTATTTCATGTGGTACTCATGTCAACTCTGAGATGTGTTACTAACTCAGGTTAATAATTGAGGTTTGGAGAGTTTCAATCCCTCACATGGTAAATGCCAGAGTATAATTTCAAAGGCCTATAATAAAGGCATACTTGCCATCTTCCAAAGCAGCGTACTTTGAACTTCAACTGCCCTTACTGTTAGAAAGATGTTGTTTTTATATTATATTGCTGTCTTTCTCAGCTTCCAAATAGAAGCTTCTAAATAGAAGCTGAGAAAGACTGTATTTTTTCTGCTTTCTGGAGCTGCATAGAAGTCTGATCCTACCTGCAGAGGTTCCTATTGAAGTAAGGATAGGAGGCATAAATGGCCCCTATGGCATCCAAGCAAAGTTCCACCTCTTTCTCTTCAAACAACCTCTTATATGTGCTTCTTCCCTGTGATGTATATTCTGTGCGGTAACTATCAGTTTGTATTCTCCCAGTAGACCGTAAACTTCTATAAGGCAGGAACCATGACAAATTTTTGTGTGTATTTCAGGCACACTTGTCAATAAAAGTGTTTAATTTTCCTGAGATATAACTCACATGCCATAAAATCCACCCTTTAAAAACATATAACCAGTGGTGCTCAGTATACTCAAAAAATTGTGCAATCCATATTTCTAATTCCAGAATATTTTAATTATTTCCAAAGTAACTCCTGTACCCAATGGTAGTCACTCCTTATTCTCCCCTACATCCAGCCACTGGAAACTACTAATCTTCCTGCACCTATGGTTTTGCTTATTCATACAAATGAAATTACACAATATGAAGTCTTCTGTCTAGTTTCTTTCATATGGCATAATGTTTTGAAGGTTCATCCATGTTATAGCATATATTAATATTTCACTCCATTTTATGTCTAAATAATATTCAGTCTTATGGATACATTATACTCTGTCATGCATTCATCAAGTAATATTTATGATGTTTTCACTTTTTGACTACTATGAATAATACTCATATACACATTCATGTACAGGTTTTTGTTTGAACATAATGTTTTAATTCTCTTGGGAATAATAGAAATAGAATTGCTTGGCCATATATTAAATCTATGTCTAATCTTTTGAGGAACTGCTAGAGTTTTTCCAAAGTGGCCACACCATTTTACATCAACCAGCAGTGCATGGCAGTTCCGATTTTACTACATCTTTACCAAGATATTTTTTGTCTTTTTTAGTAAACCATCTTAGTGTGTATGAATTGATACCTCATTGCAGTTTTGATTTGACCATTTTCTAGATGACAAATAGTGCCAAGCATGTTTTCCTATACACATTATTCTCTTGGAAAAATCCACATATAACTTTGGACTCCCCCCAAACTTAACTAGTAATAGCCTACTGTTGACCAGAAGCCTTACTGATAACAGTCAATTAATAGATATTTTGTATATATTAAACTAAAGAAATGCTATTAAAAATCATAAGGAAGAAAAAATACATTTACAGTATTTGTTTAAAAATTTGCATGTAAGTGAACCTGTACAGATCAAACCTGTATTATTCAAGAGTCAACTGTATTATGTCTTCTAAGCAATGAATACAGATTATTTTTCCACTTATTTAAGTTTAATCTTTCCCAAATTCCACAAAGATTTTAATTTCAACTAAGAAAAAATAAAAGAAAATAATAGATATGTGAACAAACCAATCAAAGAATAAGAGAGAGAATCCAACCAGCTCTTGGAAAAACAGACATAATGACCACCTTCTTGAATCCAATGCCCTTCTCAGAAAGCCATCCTTTACCAGTGTTCAAGATACATTTCAGTTTACTTCTCACATCTTCAGCCATAAATTATATCGTTCTTTCTCTTTTGCCCATCTGAGATGATGGACAGTGGTAGAGAGGTCATGCCAGAATGACAATTTCCATTCATACCCTTTCTCCTCCAGGAAATGTGTCCTAACACAACCACAAACAGACCACCCTGATTCTGCCTTTTTTTCCTCTGCTTGCTGGCTGTAAGTTATGATTTACAAGTCACTATAAAAGTAGGCTTCACCATGAACAGAGTTAAACATCATAACTTTTAGCTATAATAGGCTGATGATGAGAAAAGGAGCTCTAAACTTAGAATATATAGAATATTAAGTCATCCAGGATGCTGTTTGTAAGAAGTGTTTCCTGGCTTTGACTGTCTTTGTAAGAATCAATTTAACATGTTGGCCATTTGGGAAATAAAACATTGCTTTGTGTAGGTTGGTAGCTGAGAAAGCCAAGAAGATTCCATATTGCTAAAAAGCTTAGCATCTCTAGCAATACCTGAGCAGTATCATCTTCCAGTATTTTCATGTAAGTGGTACAACATCAAGATGGAATTAGAAAAAAAATCAACATATCAAGTAAGGGCTAATGAGCCTCACCACTCACACTTCAAACTCTCTGAAATACCACATTTCTTAAAAGTAACAAATAAGTATTCTACCTCTTCAGCCACTTTAAATGTTATATTTTATTTATATCACTTAATATGTTACTTTAATGGATCCACTGTTTACCAACAATATAAGCTACGAATCCATTTAGAGTTAAATTTTATTTTTCAAATAGTCTTAAGTTTACATATTTCAAGATGCTCACAGGTAACATATAAAATATATTTCCATTTAAAGAAGCATGAGTTAGAATGAAACAATTAGTTTTGAAATGGCTTATAATTGGCATATCCTTATGATATATCAAATATCAGCTTGGGGGGCATCAGAAACGATGTGGTAGAGGAAGGAGGACATGAATCATAAAAACTCAAGCAGAGGCATACAATAATTCTGCAGATACTTTTTTTCTGAAAAAAGGAAGCATACATCAATTCATCAGTCAGTAAGTACTTGTCTCCTATCATTGAATCTAATAACTTATCACATTGATCTTTGTATTAGAAAACACTGCGTAACATAATGGCCCTCTCTTTTCAGTAGTACTGCAGAGGATACAGAAAAGAACTTGATGTTTATTTTTATATTATCATAATAATGAGAGACTAGATATAGTATTGAATTATAATCCAAGATAACATCTCAACCAAGTGCACTGCTTTCAAGTAATATAAGGCAATGAAGCACAAAGATGAAGCCAGACATTTTAGCTGCCGAATCAGTGGCTCCCATTAAGTTGCCCTTACAAAATTCATTTGCCTCAGCTCCGCTTCTTTTTTATTGGTGCCTATACATGTTAATTATGGAAAAATAAGAAAATAGATATACTTTGTCATTCACTAACTCAATGTCAATGCAGACTGGATTCTCTAGCAGATTTTAAGGTGTGGATACTTATGTCATTACTGGGTTTAATGACAGCAATTATTTATTTATTTAGCAAGTATAAATTTGCATGCTTCTCATATGTCAGGAAACAAAAGATAATCTTGCCTTAAGAACCTCAGTCTGGTATTTATCACAATTATTTCTTCGCTGTTCAAGCTTAAGGCACTATACGCTTTTATATTGTCTCTATGAGGTACGTACTGTGAGGTAAAATAATCAGAATTTTTATATTTGAGTTCTTTGCGACTCAGGACAACAAAACATAATCCAATTCCCTTTGTCCTGAACCCCAGTACGACAGCACAATTTAGGCGCATACTGAAGTTAGAGACCTGGAACCAAAGGGAGACAAGAGCTAAAACACCCCAGTGTCCCTGTCTTCACGTGCCCCTGAGAGCAGCACCTGCTGGGTCAACAGCAGCTCGTGCCCGACGTGTGTCTTTCATTTCAGTAAAACTCCAGTGCACAGTTTTATAAGGAATGTGTAGGCTCAAGTCATGAAACGTGACTACTTAAAGTTTCATATTTGTAATTAATATATTCACTGAAAGGCAACCTATAACCTTCCATGGCGTGAAAAGTACCTTAGCAGTTATACGCCAATGTGATACTTTGTGTGGAGGGCAGACCAGTTACTCACTGTGACAACTGGTGAAATCTAGGATTGGTTATGAACCACCTATGGTGTTCTGTCCACGGAGATCTCTGTCATTCTCATTATGCTTTAATCTAGCTACACGGCATTTACAAGAAGTGGGTGTCAAAACGGACAAAACAACGACATCTTATCTGAGATATGGCTTTTTCTCTTAAAACCTAATACTCATGTGTGCTTGCCATAGCAAAGTCTAATCATCTTGAGTAAACAATATATAGCTGGATTTGTATTTTACTGTTTATTTTCTTCTTAAATTTAAAACAAAAGAAATGTAGAACCATGGGGTTTCAGATGAAGGCTACTACCGAAATAGATAATTAAACAGTGGGAGAGGAAGAAAGAATAGGGAAACCAGTCCTGACAAGAAAACTCTCTAATTTTGCATATGCGATTTGGGTTTCTGCATGGACATAGAACTAATTATTTCCCCTAAGATGTTGTTATAAAATGAAGAAGCTCAACAGGCAGCTTTGCGCGTTTCTTTTAAACCCATGCCTGAATTGAGTGATTCAATGGAATATAACCGAGTCATCTCTGACTCGAGGTCTTGCAAATAAATCAGAGCTAAAGGCTACCACAGGGACCATGACCAGAGTACCAAAGAAGATGTCCCCACCTCTCCCCAGGCTCCAGTAGAGCTGGTTTCTCCAAGGTAGTCAACAGCAGCTGCCTGCTCAGCTCCCTCCCACATTACTGCTGGGAGCTAACCTACACCATATACACTGAGCACACTCTTATGAGTGGAGCACATGATATGGATATTTTTGTAGAAAACTTTTGTAAAGGTGCAATCCAAGGTAGATTTGCAGCATAAATTCCATTCTGGAAATGCTACATTCAAAACAAAGATTTAGTTAATTTTATTATGCTCATCATATATGACAAACACAATCATCATCTTCTAAAAAAGGAGGGGGTATAAATGTTGTGATGCAATTATATATAATCTAAAAATTAATCACCCTTCACCAAACTCATGGCTTGCAACTGAGTCAGCTCACCAGTCCTCCACCTCTACCTCATTGTTATTTAACTGCTGAAGTTTTCTGGCAGGTCCAGACCAATTCAAAATCACCGAGATCTTCTATACATGAGCATTGAAAGAATTAGGTCCTTTTTTCTTAAAACATTACCTTTGCACATTTCATTTTGCTGTTCTTCAGTTGGTCTCCTATATATGAGCTTTCTGCAAGGTGCCAGCTTTTACCATGGCTCTCAGAGAAAGCTATCAGTAAGCAGACGATACAGGTATATTAACAAGCCCATCTTTTCCCAACAAATCACGGTGTGCCCTAAATTTTTCCCAGAAGCATACAAGAAGAGGAAGAAGATGACACTATCCACACCTATTTTCAACAGCGTAAGACCCAGTTCCCATCTCATTGACCAAGAAGCAGACAGAGAACCAGCAAGGTCCC
The DNA here is from genome assembly GCF_004126475.2 of Phyllostomus discolor. NCBI lineage: Eukaryota > Metazoa > Chordata > Mammalia > Chiroptera > Phyllostomidae > Phyllostomus > Phyllostomus discolor. The sequence continues at coordinate 47,887,504 of NC_040904.2, read as the reverse complement.
AATCTGCGGGGATAGTTCGCCTCCATCTCACTGCGCAGTGCCAGCATGTCGCAGCTTCCCCTCCCATCAGCCTACATGTTTGGGTTGCACTAAATAATATGAAATATTAAAAATTTAATTACTAATTAATCTCCCCTGCAGCTGCTCGGGACTTTTGCAAGCTAGAACAGGTAGCACAAGGGAACAGAAGATCCACGGCACCACAGACTCCACCCTGATTATGCTGCCTGCGAGCCCTCGGGCCACGCACATTCCTAATGAAAAGCCTCCCATACAACACACACACACACCTGACACAATTTCTCAGGTTGCCTCAGAGGTCGTTTTCCTATGAAAGGAACTCAGTGTGGGAACGTTTGAGATTGTAGTTAAAGACACTGTACATGGTGCCCAAATAGAACTCATGTGCTCAGCTTCCAAAACAGACTAAAAAATCACAATACTTTTTAAATGCTTCAAGTGAGGAAGACAATTTCAGCATTTATAGGGTAACTAGCATTCAGAAAAGATAAGCCCCAAGCTTTCAAAGGCCTGAAGCTTTAAAGCAAGCTCCTGACTCAAGCTAATAATCCCAAAACAAAATGGGAAGTATTGAGTGACCTACCGCTTAAAGCCAACATCTTATTTCTTGTAACACTAGAGCAATATGGTTTTTCTGCAAAGGGGAATAATTGTAGTTACCATGCCCATTTTAGAAATAAATGAAGCTCAGACTGGTGATGTGGACAGGCTACACAAATGGAGCTCTTTATACCTTATTTAAAATTTCCTAAAGTAGTTAGCCCTGAACCCATTGTAACCAGAACACTATCACCTCTAAATTCCTCCTCTTGCTATGATAGTTCTTGGGTATCCAGAGAGCTACATAAGTACTACGTGCACATGATTGCATCTGCCTATCCCCTTTGCATTCCATATACCCTGTATGGCATTTGAACTAACACGTCCTTCAAACAAGATATTCACTTTTGGCCACGACTGGTGCGGCTCAGTGGATTAGGTGTCATCCTGCAAACCTAAAGGTCACAGGTTCAATCCCTGGTCAGAGCACATGCCCAGGCTGCAGGCCAGGCCCTTGGTTGGGGGCATTCAACAGGCAATCAATCTATGTTTCTTTCATACACCGATGTTTCTTTGCCTCTCTTTCCCCCTCCTTTCCCATTTCTCTAAAAATAAGTAAATAAAATCTTTAAAAAAAAAGTAGTTTGCTTTCAATATTTCTTGCCTTTCCCATGACATAGCCAAGTATACTCACAGGCTCTCTGCTCCGTGCGGTCCTCCCTGATACTTTCCTAGAAAAGTATAAAGTGTAATGTCGACATTCCTATTTTTTCCCTACAATTTCGACATCTGGAGAGTCACACGATAACCTAAAGTAGCACAATGAAGCCCTTCTTTTGTGGCCTTTTGAACTGCCTGTGTTTGTCTCCTCTGTCAGAGTAAAAATTACTCTACTGGGATGTCCACACTTTGGTGCCTCTGTGCCACGCTGGAAGAAGAAGAATTGCCTTGGGCCACATGTTAAATGCATTGTGACATATAATCACAAAAAAGTCCCATAATACTCTAAGTAAATTTATAAATTTGTGTTGGGCCACATTCACAGCCATCCTGAGGCCCACAGGCCAGGTTGGACACCCTGCTATAGAGACAGGACATGTTGATACTATTATGTTTCTAATGACTGATCTACAGTGGGATCTCAATAAATGTTAGGTGAATGAATGAAAATGTGAAATTAAGCCACATTTCCCAAGTAAAAAATGTGAATAAGTAAGTGAACAGAACTAAAGTTGGGAAATCTTAAAGTAGAAAAATGCTCCTTTAGAAAAGAGAAGAAAAATGCCCTATAAAATCTATTTTCAAGTACTCAGACATTTTTCAAAGTTGTTACATGAATAAAGCTCCTTTAGACCTCTAGCTGTACAAACATTCCACATATGTTATTATTTTCCCCTAGATCCATTAGTCAAAGCAGCCTTACAAAGGTGATTCAGAGGTAGCTTTGGGAAAGCACACACTTGAATAATGAGAAGTCATAGACCTACTAGCCTACTTGAAGTAGCCAGGTGATTCAAAGGGTTTTGTAATTTGCTTTGGATCAAAAATAAAAACATCAAAGTCAGACATTAACAGTCTACATTTCTAGGACTTTTCAAGTACCTTTTAATTACAACACAACACAATCTACTGCAGACATCATCTTTTTTTGGCACATATTTTTAATATTTTAGGTGTGTGATTATCATTCTCACAGCATATAATTATGTTAACCAATAAATACTAACACATCTAATTCAGTCTACCAGACTGAAGATATGCAGAAGAATGAGTAGCTCCCAATTAACTCTTACTTTTCTAAATTAGAATAAGAAAAAGAACTAGAAAGGCTCACTCTTTCATTTCTGAATGGAACAAGCTCATCAAAAATACATTTTTATCTTAATTCTCAACTTCCTCTATTTAAGGGTTATCATTATTAGTGTTTTAAACATTCTGAATGTTTTTCTTTTTATGTGAAAACCTCAAGGGACACTGTTACTCATTTGACTTTTTCATAGATTTTTGTCATTGGTAAAAACATTTTTAAAATACTGACATCCTCAATATGGTCCTGGAACTTAAAATTAAACACAGGTGTAAATTCAGGGTCCAGCTGTGCTCACATTGCAGTCATATGTCCTAAAACTAATCACTTATCTGCTAAGTTTTAGTTTCCTTATCTACAAAATAAACACATCATTAGTATCTCAGAGTTGAGACAACTATGTCTTACTCAAGTGAGAATATGTGTGAAAGTGCTTTACAATCACTAAAGCACTGTACAGATAGATATCAGTGATTATGAGTTTGTGTGCACAGTAAGATTGTGTAAACAAAAATACAGCTACTAAATAAATGCATTAAAATGCAGAGGTCTGAGCCCTGGCTGGCATAGCTCAGTGGATTAAGCACGGGCTGCGAACCCACGTGTCGCAGGTTCGATTCCCAGTCAGGGCACATGCCTGGGTTGCAGGCCATGGCCCCCAGCAACCGCACACTGATGTTTCTTTCTTTCTATCTCTTTCTCTCTCTCTCTCTCTCTCTCTCTCTCTCTCTCTCTATCTCCCTCTATTCCCTCTCTAAAAATAAAAAAATAAATAAAATCTTAAAAAATAAATAAATAAAATGCAGAGGTTTATGGGAGGTGTATGTAGACATAGCATTAAGGAATGAAGGTTATATTAATCAAAATCCTCTAAGCAAAAGCTTCCCAGTATATATCAAGGTATAAAAATTGAGAAAAAAGATTAATCAAAAACCCTATTTTCCCCATTTTTAAAAAGGCAGAGTCATAGACAAATGATTTCAGTAGTAAACTCCATGGCCTTGCTGTCTGAGAAACTGAGCTTGAGGCACATGCTGGAGTGGAACAGAAAAAATGCCTAACATCACACCGTGGTCAGAAGCTGTGAAGCAACCAAGGCTTGCTGGAGAATTTCTGACCTGGGCCCATCCTCCAGCATCTTTCCAGAGTTCATCTTGCTTACCATTTTCCTTTTTTGGAATGAAATTTAGCTTTCCCCTGCTTGAGAACCTCCCACTATTCCCTATTATCTATCAAAGACAAGCCAAAATCTGAATCTGGCATTCAACTTTCCACCAGCTGTCCATAGGAAACCTCACTCCTATAGCCACTTCACGCCTTCAGTGGCCTCGCCCACAGCCACCTGGCCGCCTGCACATTTCTCCTCTATGGCTCAGGCCATTCTCCATCATTGCATCCATCATAATCCCCATCCTGCAATCTGAATACACAAGTCTTCTGATAAATCCTCTCAAATTCTGTCACCTTCAAAAGCATCCATTATTGTCTTTCTTATGTTTCTGCACTATCTGCCATAGTTGAACTTAAAATATTCTGGGCTCCTAGAAGATGACAATGGGGCCCTATATATTTCCCATTCAACCATCCACTTTTATTCTCCTATCAGTTACCCCAAAAGACCACAGTGCCTGCTACATACCTGCAGCTCAGCATGTTTACCAAAATTAAGTGCATTTGCACTGCCAACAGGTCTGGCTGGGTCAAGGGCAAAGACAGTTAAGGAAGAGCTAAGCTCTCATGTGTTTTGCTTGTGCCCTCACATAGCAGACAGTCAGTCTCATTATATGTCTAGGAAAGGCAGTGGGGATGTGTCTAAAGAGGAAAGCACTGCCACCCTATGTGCAGTTCAGTGTTGAAATGACTGACAGCGGAGAAGCAGAGCTGGTTTTTAATTCATGAAAGAAACCATTGTGAATACAGGAACTGCTGTTCAAGAACTGAGTGAAACTCAGCATGCCTTATGCACTGCCACTTTGTCAAGCAAGCATCACACAAGTCTAACAACACGGTGACAATAGTGCCAGGCCAATGTTTGCATCTAGAGTTCTGCTGAATGCCTTCTGAGGACCTGGAGTCCTGAAAATCCACTTGCCATTACTGTGTGAAGATCAGAGAGAGACAGGAAGTGGCCACTAGCAATGGAATCTCAGCTTCTGAATGTAGATAGTATATGCCAACGCAGAAAAATAGCCAAGCAGCAAAGTAAGTTTATAAAAATGCATATATAAACTGGTAATGTGGCACCATCTGCACTGAAAAAATATAGATTAATGGTTATCACAAAATTCTGGTGAGACTGAGAAGAAACTAGTATATTCAAATTGCCAATGTAAGCTATTCACAACCTTTGGAAAGAAAAATAAAGCAAGTGGTCATATTCCTCGATGTAGAAATCTCAGTCTTTGGAATCTGAGACAGGGAAGTAGTTCCAAGGAAAATACCCATGAATATATCTTTCGTAGCATTACATACAACCACAACCAAAAAATGGAAGCCCACCTCACATGTCCAACATAAAGAATTTCTTTACACAAGACCTGAACCTCGCCTTGCCTTACCTTTAACGTACTCATGCTAAAGTCTATTTGTGAAAACTGTAACAACATGCAACAAAATATCCACATACTGGAAGCCAGAAAAAGAGCCAGGCAATAAAAGAAGTTTAATTTTCATTCATATGCTTTTCTATGTTGTTGTAGTAATTTAAAGAGAAATTAATAAAATTAATTTTAAAAATTTCTGTTAACCTATGTAGATGATAAATAAAAAGACAAATAGACTATTGACTCTGAGAAGATAAAAAACAATGGAAGGGTTAGAAGCAGCAGCTTGTCCTTTCAGCTCAGTGTCAGCTCTTTGCAGCTGGCAACGTGGAGACCTTGCTGGGTAGCTCTTACCTGGGGAGGCCGAGGCTTGTAGGGCGAGCTGCTCTCAAGGTCAGCCAAGATGCTAGTCAGTGAGTCAATCTCCGCATCCAGGCTGGAGCGTCTCTCCTCGAGGGTCTTGCCTCCAGGATTTCCCTGCCAGAAGCAACACAGACATGTTCAAAAAGGAAATTGGCAGTATCTACTGCATTCAGTCTGACTTCAAATTTTTCAAGTTCTAGTGTGGACTTGTCCAAGGTTTTCTGCATCTTTTTTTCCACTTCTTATAAAGTTTCAGTGAGGTAGTCTGAGGTAGAATTATCCCTTTTTGACAAATAAGAAAACTCAGAAGTACAAGGTGATTTTCCTAAGACCACATGCTTATTTTTTGATGAGTATAAATATAAAAGTAAATGTCTCTATCCTGTACTCAAGGATCAGGGCCACCTGGAAAGGTATTACAAGTTCTTTGTGTTCAAAATCATTGCTTATAATGATGACATTTTAGCTGGAACAGAAGGGCAAAGGTGGGAGAGAGGAATCGGTGGGGGATCAGTGGACATTAGTTGTCTCTGTGACGGAGATGGCAAGTCCTGATCAACGAGTCTACAATAAACTGAACGTGACTGCTCAGGGTTCTGGCCGAGGAACTGGCAGAGGAAACATGTGGTGGTGGTCCCTGACCTGGAAGCTAGGGCTTAGTGGATTTCATATTTCAATACCCCATGTTATCAGAAGCACCGACTTCTACCTGCACTCAGAATCGATAAGAGATGAGTAGAAGACAATACAAGGGCATCATGGGCACTGTGAGACAGTTCAGGAAAAACAAGCAGTTTTCCTATAGCATAAGGCAAGAGAATAATAAAGTGAGGTGGCCCTTTTACAAAGTAATAATGATCATGGATTTTAATGGGAGTGTCTCTTAAGACTCCAATAAGAAACCAAAATGCATCAGCAACAAGATCCAACAGAGGTCATGGGAAATGAGTATAAACTAATCAATGCTATTGAATTTGTCTAAAGAAATCAGATATCACGATACTATCTGGAAAAAGGTTAGAAAAAGCATTTGCCAAGAAACCAGAATATCCTCAGCTAAAACAAAAAATAGGATACCATGACAAGCTAGCATCAAACCTTATAGTCCTCTAAGTATATTTATCTTTCTCATATATAGGCTGTATCAGGCAATGATAACATAATAGAATTGTCTATTAAGACCGGTAGTTCCTCTCCTCTCCAAACCACCTTCCTAGCATCTTAGAACTTATTTATATCTCTATCAGACAGCACTAAGGGGATTTGGTACATCAGCCTCTTATGAATTTAGCCAGCATGAGTTAATCCCTGTGGATTTGATCAAACCCAGGCACACTGAACACCAAAGTCTATGAAGCTGTGGCCCAGGGGTACTTTGACCTTTGCAGCCAAACCTGATGACTGTTGCCTGGCCCAGGGGCAGCTGGAATCCCTCTTTTTGAGCCTTCTTGAACAATGGGTATCTTTTATCACACCATCTAAAGCAGGCTTCTCATCATTTTCTCCTTCAGAATGTATTTCCATGACCTCTTTACGGCACTTGATCCCTTCATCTGTTTTTTCTTATAATATCCATCATGATCTAACATTACCATTTATGTATATTTGTCTATCACCATTCTCTCCTAGTGGAATGTAAGCTTCATGAGGGTAAGGACTTTGTCAGTTCTGCTCTCGCTGATTCCCCAGAATCTTGCTGAGAACCTGACCCATGGAAATGTTCAGTAAATATGTTCAAATACATAAATGAATGGATAATGACAGACACTGCCATAGGTCCAGGCAGTAACCTTTTCATATCAATATCCTTTGAGTACAAACAGCCAAAGATACAATAAGATGAGTGGATGCTCTAGTTAAGAAGGTACATATTATGTTAGGTTATAGAAGAGGAACCAAAAGGCCCAGTGTGCATTTGCATGCACACGTGTGTGCGTTTATGTATTTCACATTGTGTGGCCCAGATTTGAAGGTTGCCTTTATCAAAAATAAGAGATTTTCCTCAGGTCTGTTACCATAGCCAAAAATGAAAATACATACATACATACATACATACATACATATGTACATGTTGATTGTGTTTTCTCAGAGCCTGAAGGGACAGTGGGTCTCATGAGTAAAGACAGTGGGAGGGAAGTTGGAATGTGGAAGAGGAGGAGTGGGAAGGGCTGGGGAGAGAAATGGGGGGAAATGGGGACAACTGTAATTAAACAACAATAAAAAAAACTAAAAAAAAGAACAGTGGGGCTTTGCCCTAGAAGCAGATGTTTTGAAAATGCTAATCCATCTATCAAAAGCAATCTCATCTTTACCCTATTGAATGTTAATAACTATGAGATACTGTGGTAATACTAAGAAGAAAATCTTTTACACATTCAGAATCCTTGTGAATACTGACACTGGGTCCTGGTACAAAAAAAGGAAAGGGAGGACATCGCTGTTATGGAAGGTAACTGAGCAATGTGGGAACCTGTTCTTTTACACACAGATATAAAACATTACAATAACTATGCGTTCGGTAAATGTGTTTCCATTTACTCACAGAATGCACAATATATTGGTAAGAGAGGTGGGTTGCAATCTGGTTAAATTATTTCCTGGGCCATACTTTCCTCATATATAAAACAAGGAGAGTGTCACCTGCTATATCTAAGTCAGAGGGATATTAAAAGATTCAGAAAAAAAATGGATGGGAAAATACTTTGTAAATTATAAAGTGCTATAATTATGATAATTTTCATAAATAGCATTAATTATAGCAACCAGTAACTATAAATTAATATGAATAATACAACTATTGTTAATTATTCTTCTTCTTAAGGGGAGCATCATTCATTAAGTGTTCTCTGTGGTATCAGTAAAGAGACAGGATTTAATAAGGACTACCACATCTCTACTCTAGCAGAAAGTACATCAGCTGCCCATGCCCTAAGTCACTGGGATATCTAACCACAAAGATTCAAAATCACAGAATTACCCTGAGCTATACAATGAAACAAGTAATTAAACAGCACGCAACTAGCCTGTGCACGCCAAACTTCAATTGGTATCAAGTCGCTTTATTCTCCCATCCCTCTAAGTTGCAGCTCCTCCTCATTGTTAGTTTCTCATATTAGGTGGATGCAATTGAACATGTTCCAGCCTAATGCTGTGGGATTTTGCACCAAGACCGCCTTTGTTGCCTTACCTGAGCTTCTGATAAAAACTTTGCTCCTACATTTATTTCAATCCTCACTATGGATTACAATAGGCCTCCTTAACACTATAGAGTCTCTATTTTGTTTTATGTCTCAGTTCAAATAATTGAAGTCCTCCCAAGGCCACTAGCAACCTTTCTCTGAAATGCTCATCTAACTCTCTCAGTGCCTCTAGATTCAAGGACTGTCTTGTTACTCTCAACATTTTATACTAGATACCAGTGGCCGTAGTCTCATAACCAGCTAACAGAATCCTACACAGATACCACTGTGTCTTCTTAACTCCTCATTACTGTAGCTTTACCAGTCGCCTGAAGACTAAATGACCTGCCTGACACCAAATAACAATAAGGAAGTTTCTGCTGACACTTTGCCTAATGCTTTTTCTAAACACCATATAATCTCTTATATATTGGCAATTGTAATGACAACAATTCTCATATTCTTCAACCATAACTAGAGAGATGCCATTGTCTGGTTGAGGTTCTGCAAAAAAACTCAAAGCCTATTACAAAGACTTGCATGCAGATCCCATGAAGCAGTAGTGAAGGACTGGAAGAGATAAGCAGGGGAAGAGGGAAAGCCAATTCAAAGGTGCTGTATTGAGCTGATAGCAGTGTAGGCAAGTATGTCTCCATTCTCCTGAAAGCCCTCTGAGAAGTCCTATAAAATGTGGGATGTAGAACAGATTACCTATCCCCAGGCTCCAGTTCTCCATGGGCTCACAGTTGCCTGTGGGGCTGTAAACTCCCTCATACTCATCCCAAGAAATGGAGTGGTGACAAAGAAGTTCCAGGACAGAAACTGAGAGAAAGGTATGGAGACCGAGGCAAGGTGCTGCTGGGTCATACCCATGCAGAAGTGGTGGCTGTAGCGATGGCTGGTGCTTGGAGATGCAACTAGAGGATAAGAGGTGAGGTACAAAAGATATCCTTTTACTAATGCATATGAGTAAGTCATTCATAAGATATTTTCTAGAAGATAGTATTATTCACTGAATAAATATGTATATGATAAGAGCTTACCAAACCACCATTGGGCTTCTTATAACTTGGAAAGTCAAAAATTTTAGTTCCATTAGAAGAATTATAGGGTGATGACACCCTGATTGTAAATTAATAGGGACAGACTTTAAGCCAGAGTGCAGAACCAAAACATATAGCTTACCAGGCCATTTCCAAGAGTCTGACTTTAGGTGGGCCATGTTTTAGCCAACATATTGCAAATCTATTAACTACTGGTGACAGTCACAGAGAACCAGCCATGATTTATGAGAGTGTCCATTTGTATTTATTTATTCATTGTATATCCAAATACCTTATTTAAAAAGGAATGAAACTCAGAGAAAAGTTGAACAGGTAGTAAAATGAACTTCACCCAAAAACTCTGTACCCAGATACATCAATGGTCAACACTTGGTTCTCTCTCTTTTCCCCTCCCGCCTTCTCCCTTTCTCTCACAAGTAACAAACAGAAGATAGGTGTGACCACTCAGAGGAGTTTGATCATTTTTAAGGCTATGGGCAAATTTTACATTTTATATGTAAACGATTCACTGAATGCAGTGAGGTTAATCATTAGAAATAATTACCTTCCAATAAAAAATCAAAAGCAAATGGATTGGAGTTAAGCAGCAAGAGAGGACTCTAAGAGCTTCTCCAACTTGACTCTGATGCAAATTTCCAGAAACATGGCAGATGGAGGCGGATGGAGGCGGATGGTGCACGGGGTTGTGGGGGGGTGTGGTGTTCAAAATAGCAAAATCTACCTTTTGTCAATATATGTAAAAGTATATGTTCTGTTTGTTAAAGCACTTAAAGCATTTGAAAAAAGTTGCAGACACTTCCCTTCCATATACTTCAGCTTGCATTCCTAAGAACACTTAATGTCTTGATATCATTCTCACATCCAAGATATTTAACGTGGTGCAGTGCTATCTAATAGGCATGCATGCTCACATTTCACCAGCCGTCTAGCAATGTCCTTTATCTACTGTTAATTCCCATAATCTAATCAAAGATCACACACTGAGATGACAGGTTTTTTCAGCCTCTTTTAATGTTTGTTTTTAATGAACCTAACTTTTAAAAGAAATTTAAGCCAAGTGTCTTATAAATAGTTCAATAAGCTGGCTTTGTCTAAGGATGGGATTCAGGTTAAACAAGTGTGGCAGGGCCCCCACAGCACGTGGTGCTGTGACCTTCTCACTGCATCACATCATGAAGCTGATGAGGTCAGTTTGGCCCAGTTAAGTGACGTCAGGTATGATAACTTGATTAAGGAAGAGTCCATCAGAATCCTCCATTGTCCAAGTGTCCTCCACCTTTTAAATCAATAAATTATCTGTGAGACTCTGCTAATATTCCGCTTATCAAGAACCTTTCAGCCAATGGTTTTTGTATCTGTAGATAATCTTCCCCTGAACTGATCATTGCATTGGTGGATGAAAAATTGTGACAGTACTCACCATTAATGACGGAAATGAATGGATCTTATTTAGCATAACAATTTATTCATTAAGAATTTATTCCACCCTGGCTGGTGTGGCTCAGTGGATTGAGTGCCGGCCTGTGAACTAAAGGGTCACCGGTTTGATTACCAGTCAGAGCACATGCCTGGGTTGCAGGCCAGGTCCCCAGTTGGGGGCATGTGAGGGGCAACCACACATCGATGTTTCTCTCCCTTTCCCTCTCCCTACTCCTCTGTCTAAAAATAAACAAATAAAATCTTTAAAAAGAGAGAATTCATTCCCATTTTGAGGTAGGGGGATAGGACTAACTGCAAAATCTTCTGCTATGAAAGACTTTGAAGGCAGGCTTTCAAATGACCTAATGATCTAATGATCAAATCAACCTTGTTAAAAAGTGAGCTCTTAATTCAGGCTATTAAGAGAAACAGTCAAGGGGAATGGTCTACTTAATGAAGAACTAATCTCTGCCTGAGGAAACTCACATCCCAGAATTAGAGCCAATAACCTGCTTAACACTCAAAATATGCATGAGCCTGACCACCTACCTCATTAACAACCCTCGGAAACTTGGGTGGGGCTGAGCGGTGGCAATCACAGTGACCCAGCACAGAGGGGATCTGAGAGCCAAGGTCTGTATGGCCTGGCTCAAATCACCCCTGAGAAAGAGACCAAATAACTAGAAGGAACACTTGATATGAGAAGGATTTTTAAATTGTGTTCCACAAAACTCAAAAATTTCCTCTAGACCCCACGTGTGACACCAAGGAACTGCCAGCTCCTGCCCAATCACAGGCTTCCTCTTGTGATTCATTAGAAGAGAAGCTTTCACTGATAGCTCACCTTGGGGAAACCTAGAAGGTTACTACCCCAAACAGTACATTCATTTTGTACATCTACCCCAAACAGTACATTCACTTAGTACATCTAAGTTTGATTTCCTTTTCCATGGTATTATTTAAGCATTAATAATGCAACACGAATTTCATTTCATTTTTACTTTTCTTTTATGGTAAATAAAGTTCATTAATCCATTTGTTCTAATATTAGTTAAAAAAAAAAACAGAAAGAACTTGGTGATAACAAAAAGGATACCAAAAATCTATATTATTTATAAGCAACAAAAAACTAAGTATACATCTATTTATCATTTATCTATCATCCTTCTACCCTTAAAGAAGCTAGGGTAATAATCAATACATTTCTTTGTTTGTGATCTTTTTATTATGTTTTCCACCCAAAGCACAGTTCACACAAAAATAGTAGAGGTAAAGGTTCTGAAGTCAGACTCATAGAAATTTAAAACCTGGACCTGCCAGTCACTAGTTCTGTGACCTTAAGCAACTCACCTAAGCTCTCTGGGTCTCAGTTCTTCATGATCTTGTTGTAAGGATTAAGCAAATCCATACATGTCAAATACTGGTCACATAATAAGTATTCAATAAATGTTAGCTAGTCAATTATTGAGTATCAAAAGAAATGGCTTGGCTGACACAGTAACTCAATTGAATACATAACTTTTAAAAATATTTTGATTCCAAGTTAAAATCTGAAGTTGGAGGCTTCAGTTAAATGGGACTCCTATGCTCCTTAACACATGCAAGGATGCTAAGAATTAACTGTGAAGGACATAATTCTTATCAGCAGTTCTTAAACTTTAGCCTTCTTGTAACCACCTAGAAAGAATGTTAAAACACAGATTACAGGATCCCACCTAGAGTTTCTGATTATCTAGATCTTATATTTCTAACAACTTCCCACAAAATGCTGAGAGTGCTGGTCTGAGGATTATACACAGAGAAACACTGTTCTAAGTTCACAATGAACATTTAAAAGGGTAAGTGTGTTTGAACATGTGTATGTTTGTGTGTATGAGTGAACAGAAGTGAATTTATCTTATAAACAACCTATGTTGTGTTACATGGTTAATGAAGTCATAAAAATACCAACAGACAATCCAAATAGTGGGGTAAGAGAGATTTGGATAAAAAAAAAGTGAAAACAGTAGCATTGCTGCTTAATATGACCCCCCATGCTATTGTAATAATAATATGAGAACCCTCATCACACTGATTCAGGAAATGTCAAGTTGAGACAGGCAGCATTTGGCAGTGAGAGTTATAGAAATGATGACCTATAGATTCTAGTAGAAATGTGACTTTTCTGAATGAGACTCAATATGTTAAAGAGAAAAAAATGTTTTAGTTCATGCTGACTTATGAATTCCCCTTCCCACTCATTCGGTTGTAGGACTTACCTTTCTAAATCCCATTTATCTGTCTTACTCTCCTCCATGAGACATTACTAATAACCCAACTGATTGCTAGCTCAGTCCTCTTTGTCTAATTCTTTAGAATAGCAAGGTTCATAGGGAACTCTCTTGTGAGTGTGTGTGAATAGCTCTCCTCCCATGCTTCTCTGTGAAATTGTGGAAGTAGTATGCAGTCTAAAGTAAGCATGATTCACACCTCAAGAAATGTAGTATACTGGATAATGCCACTTTCACATCTGCCTAGTGATATCAAATACACCATGTTCTTTGAGATTCTTTGTAAAACCATGCAGAGGATACAGAGATTTAAATATTGGGTTGGCTAAAAAGTTTGTTTGTTTATTTGTCTGTTTTTTTTCCATAAGATGGCTATAGTAGTGCTTAGTTGAATTTAATTTAATTCAAAACAACTTTGTTAGATTGTATTGTGACAGCTGTCATATCAACGTGCATTAAAAAAAAACTTACCAACATGGGTGAATTTTTATGTAGTCATTTTAATATTAAAGATGGAAAAAATATGCAACATCTTTGGCATATCATGCTTTATTATTTTGAAAAGTAGAAATGTAATTGAAATGCAAAACAAAGATTTGTGCAGTGTATGGAGAAGGTTCTGTGACTGATCGAATCTGTCAAAAGTGGTTTGCAAAGTTTCATGCCGGAGATTTCTCACTGGGCGATACTCCACAGTCAAGTACACCAGCTGAAGCTGATAGCGATCAAATTGAGAAATTGATTGAGAATAAAATATACCAAGCAGGAGATAGCCAACATACTTAAAATATCCAAATCAATAAAGTAATGGATAAAAATAAATAATGTGTTTTTTATTTTATGGAAAAAACCATATGGATTTTTTGGTCAAGCCAATACAAAAACTATTCCCTTCCCTATGAAACTTATAATCTAATGGCTGACAGAAATATAATCACACATTTCCAATGTGCAAAAATGAGCAAAACCTTGAGGCTCATTGTTAAATGAGAAGATTCATTTACCCCACAGGTTAAGGGCAGTGGGATAGGTGCCTCAAAATGCCACCTTTGGAACAAACACTCCTGATAGAGATAACGTGCTCACAATTTGAAGTGGAATAATAGCTTGACAACTGGGAACAAAACATTGAATAAAAAGAAAATGAGGTAAACAACAGGAGACAAAGAGAGTTTTCCATGGTACGAGTATAACTGCAAGAAAGAAAACATCAAGATAAAACCTAAACACTTGAGTTGATATGTACCTCAATTTTTTTTCCTTCATGCTCCCTATCATTCATCCTTTTCGGCCTTAACACACTCTCCCAAAGCTGGAAATGTTCGGCAAACCCACATCTCTTTAAAGGAAATGGTCTTACCCCCAGCCCTTGTTGCCAAAAGAGTCATGTTTTGAACCACGTGATGCTACTTCAAAACACTGTAACCCGCAGAAGAAAGACTGGACATGTATGTGACCAAAGGTGCATAAAGAGGTTGGTGAACCTAGATGCCAGCCTGTGACCCCCCCAAAAAACCCAAACAAACAAACAAAACAAAACACTAGGCAAATAAACCTTCCTTTTTAAATCTGAACTAAGGAGCATGTAACAATACCATCACAAGGGTGAACAGCAATCAATGATAACAAAAAAAGATCATGGTCATGGCTAATTATTAATAATCAAAACATATAAGGAGATGAGAACCCAATTATCAGAGAGAGGAGAAAAGGGGACATGCAAATAATAAAGAAGCAGAAGATCAGAGAGGAGAGAGAAGGAAGGGAGAAAAAGGGAATAAGAAGGAGAGAGAGATGGCCCCATCCTTGAGCCTTCAGATGCCAGATCACATCCACATGGGTCCTTAGGATAAACTCGTCCCATGGAGATAGTGAGAGGGGCCTTTGTTCCACAGTCTCCTCACTGACACAGGCAGTGCGAGACCCACTCATCCCCAGAGATGTCAGCACAGAGCCAGCTCCACACGTGGCACCATCAGGCCCTCATTTGCATTTCTGAATCTCAAGTTTTACTTGTACAAAATGAGGGATGTGAACCTGCCAAGTCTCCCGTTATTTTTTTTTGTCTTCATATTGTGTGAGTCTAAAACAGCATTTAACAACTGGCTTGTCACCATCTTTGCTGCCCATTTGCAACCAGATCCAAACTCACTAAAACTGGAAAAATTCAGAATTTAAGACAACTCAGTTGCAAGTAAGGTCAAGGTCATAGCTCAGGTGGTGCTAGATTACACACAAGCAGCCTCACTGTTCACTGTCCTAGTCATACAAGAAAGCAAAAAATACCTCCAAAAAACAAACAAAAACAAACAAACAAACAAAGGTAACCTTCACTTTTCATTGTGTTTACCTACTCACTAAATTATTTCTACTAAAGTATAATCTTTATAAAATAAAAATTACATTGATAATATACTACTAAAGTAATCCCTTGCAATTAAAACCAAGGTCAATTTGCATAAAAACAACTAAATAATAATGTGGAAAAATACATATATTATCTACCTATCATAATATAAGAACCTTAAGATTAACCACACTAAGATTAATGATTTCAAAGTAAAGTAGACATTTTGAAAGCAACATAACCACCTGGCAAAAAAAAAAAAAACAATCATACATTAAACCCCATGGTTTAAAACATAAAAACAGCCACTCTGGCTCAAGTACAAGCAATGGGGAAGACCAAGGAAGCCTAGGAGTCCACCTACTTGGTCTTCCCCATTGCCTCCAATAACGTCCCCTGGACATTTCTATAAAAGAGAGTTCGAACATCACTGCTGCAGATTATTTAGACAAGCTATGGATGAAGAAACAGGATCCTAAAGAACACGTTGTCGGTCAGTCTACACACACAGTTTAGCAAACACTGTATCAAGCTGAAAGTACATCCAATTGAAATGTCTATAAGGACGTACATAAAACCATCTGTATCACAAAAACATCTGCAGGAATGCTTTGCATAAGGCAACTAACACAAAATAATTCTAGCAGAAGTTTTAAAAGGTAGAGAGCAGAAACAGTTTGGTTTTCCATTAAGGAAACATTAATGGAGGAGGGTAGAAAAATAGCAGTTTGAACCTACAAATTAAATACACTGACTAAACTATTTTTGGTCCACCCTTTAGGATGCATCATAAAATAGATCATGCCAGAGATTTTTGTACTGATTTTGTTTTAAAATCTCAAGGAAAACAGTTTTCTTATTTTGCATTTTGATAATGCAGGGCCAGTGAGCTGGGGCATGATGAATTTCAGAAGCCACTTTCTCACATTCCTCATCAACATAATAGAAATAGCCAGAAGCAAATGCTTGAAAACTTAGAAATTTGAGGTTAATTTGATATATCAGCTCGTCATCCTCAAACTGTTTTTGCTTGAATACCTTCATGACTTCTCGGAATGTCACCAAGACTGAAAAACAAAGAGAGCGTTCAGCTCCCTTGTCCAGCATTCCACAAGCAGCAGCCAGCACTATAAAGCAGGCATGCCCTCATAGTGGAGAAGGGGTGAGAAATTTCTTCTTTACATTATTTATGTATTTATTTTTAGAGAGAGGAGAAGAGAAGGAGAAAGAAAGGGAGAGAAACATCGATTGGTTGCCTCTCACACACCCCCCACCCAGGGACCTGGCCCACAACCCAGTCATGTGCCCTGACCTGGAATCGAACTGGTGAGTTTCCTGGTTGCAGGATGGTGCCTAACCTAATGAGCCACACCAGCAAGGGCAGGGGTGAGAAATTTCTTTAACATTTGTGGTTCTGAGTCTATGCGCTAAGCATCATCAGTCAGGACTTGTATATAATGTTTGGGAAAGTGTGAATAGGTTATAGATGATTAGCATGGAAGAGGTAACTCAGACTCAAGAAATATTAGAACTGGAAGAAGAATTTAAGCAATTATTCCAACACTTCCATTTCAAGACAATAAAAATATTCCCCCAAAGATGTCTAGGACAATAATTCAGTAAAGGGACTGAAATAGGACTGAAACCTAAATAACCTACACTGTGAAACATCTTCTCCAAAGCAATACGTCGCGCATTATTTCAAATGTTCTTCTTAAGAACCTGTGAATAAGCAAGAAGTTTCTCTCCTCCTATCTTCCACATGAGGCAACTTTATGGAGGAGAGCACAAGCACTGCCCTGGAATTTCCAGTCCCACTTGCAGGACAAGGCCAGAGCAATTTGGGAAGGAGTCGAGTCCATCCTCCAGCCAGTTCAGAAGTCTGTGCTGACACAGGGGTGCAAACAAGTGATACAGAACTGTCAGAACGGGTGGAGACACTTAGATGTGTAGACAGGCATGGTGGAGATGGGAAGAATCCCATGACTGAACCAAAAGGAAACAAAGGACCAGAAAGCTTAAGTGATTTTCTAATAGTCAAACAGCCAAGGCATCAGGCTGGGACAGGAACACATGAATCAGTGCTTCTTAATCCCAGCCCTTCCACTCAAAACTCAGTCTCAAGTGGGGGGAAAAAAAAACAAACAAACAAACAGTATTTCGATTTTCTCCTAAAAAACTTACAGGTAAGCTAATGTCAGAAGATGACTCTGAATATTTAGAAATGTTGACCCAGGAAAGTGATACTTATTACCTATCCAGGGTAACCACAGGATTGTCTCTAGTGAACAGGGGAGCAGGTGTGTAGGCGAGGAGTGTAAGCAGCAGTAATCTAGGCACTCATCCCACTTCTGCCATAACTCGGTGGGGTGACCCTGGGCAAATCACTCTCTTTCCAAGCTTGTGTTTTCTCAACAGCAAAATGAGGGGTTTAGACGTGATTTACATGTTTTCTTCTAGATTAAAAGGCCTGTTTTTCCAACACATTCACATAAATGCAACCTACCTAAAGTTTCCAAAGCTTAAAAGTTGTTTCTTTGATTATTTGTTAATGTGAATGATTTTTTTTTCCACTTATAGCCACTTACTGGAACCAAATCACTCTGTTTCTATTTAGTTTAAGTATTACTTTGATAGTTGAAAATACAAAAAAATATACAGCAGATACTAACAACAATACACAATTTGAAATATCCATTTCAAATACAGTCACTGACAACTTTATGGAGGAAGTTGCATTCAGTTATATTGTTTTGAGAGTCATGAGTTGATTAATGGAAATAGAAAAAAAGACAGGTGAGAGTAGCAAATCTTAGCAAGAAAGCAAATCTTAGCAGCAGGCAGGAAGGGAAAAGATAAAATGTAGATTCCGTCTTATCTCAAAGTATAAGAAAGGTTGAGATATGGAGAAACAATCTACAATGGCAGAAATCACATTTTCTAACAATAAAATATGCATTAGCTCCCCAATAATTATCCTAAATCTGTCCATCACCTTCTCTTGGTGAAGATTTCTGTTCCGAGAGAGCACTGGGAATACCCTATGAGCCAGATACCCGCTCCACTGGACACAGCCTAGACACAGTTACCTCTGGGAACATGGGGAAAGAAAAGCACAGCTTTCTCTGCACTGCTCTCATCCACAGAGAAGGGCCTAAGTTCAGAGAAGCGCTTTCTTAAATATGACCTCACTGGATTCTCTCAGCAGCCCTAGAGACTATTAGGTATTATTATTCATATTTTACAAAAGAGGATAGCAAGGATCAAAGAAAAAGAGACTCTTCTAAGTCCCTCAGGTAATACACAGAAGGATTGGAATTTGGGTCTCAAATGTTTTGCTGCAACACTCTAGCTCTGACACTTTTCCGGACACAAAAATGGGAATGCAAAGAGGGAGACGTTTTGCCTTCAAGCATCAAATGAGATTATACAGGCCAATTAGGTGAACATGAATTAGGCCATGGATGGAACTACAGTTAAAGTCAAGTTCTAATCATCTCTTTGCCTTCTATCACTACATTTAGCAGTTTTTATTCAGTTTTTCATAAATATTTATCAAATATTCAGGATACATTGATACAAAAGACAGGAATTATTAAAAGGCAGGCAGGCAGGTAGGCAGGTAGGCAAGATGGAAGGAAGGAAGGAAGGAAGGAAGGAAGGAAGGAAGGAAGGAAGGAAGGAAGGAAAGGAGGGAAGGAGGGAAGGAAGGAGGAAGGAAGAAAAAAAATCAGTGATTTTCTGCCCTGCAAGTTCTTGTACTTGCATTACAGAGGTTAGTTTCCCCACAAATAACCATAGTATAGGGCTGAATAAGGCACATTAAGTATCAAAGTATATGAAACACAAGATGCTAGAGTAAACACACACACAAATGAGAGAGACAGAGAGAGAGAGACAGAGAGAGAGAGACAGAGAGAGAGACAGAGAGAGAGAGAGAGAGACAGAGAGAGAGAAAGAGAGAAAGAGAAAGAGAGAGAGATGGAAGAAAGAGGAGGAAGAGGGGAAAAGAGAAGAGGGGGGAAAGAGAGGAGAGAAGCTAAATAGAAAAATCAGAGAGAACTGCATGGATGCAGTGAGAATTGAGAAAATTTTACTTGGAGAAAAATGTTTAAGTATTTAGCACTTGAGCATAAAGATATAGGAGGAACACTGCATCAGGCACTGACTCTTGGAAAGTAACACATGTTCCTTTAGGTAAAGATAAAGGAAGACCAGTCTCAAACAGTCAGCTGTGCTCAGATTATGCAGGTGTACAAACCCTAGGCACAGAAAGAACCTGGCTAGTGTCCAGGGTACAGATATCTAACAGATAAACACGGCCCCTATGACGAAGGAGAGAGTGGGCAGGGGTAATTGTACCTTAGGATTCAGTGTTGAATGTGGGAACAAACACATGGTATGAATCACATATATTTTAGGCAGTGCACAGAAAATTTACATTAATAACACTCCCAGCAGGAATTCCTGTTTTTACGAAAAATGTTGCCATTGATAAAAAGTGAATAAGGACCATATCAGAAAACTATTGACCTCACCTTAATTAGGAATGCATGTGAATCCACAAGACAACAAACTTTCCTGCCTTCAATCTAGGGAATACAAATTAAAAGACAGCTTTGAAAGGGTTGTTCTTTCCACAGGTAAAGGCTGAAAGAAATTTAAAGGAGGCAAGAAATAATACTGTCTCGAGTCTCATTATTCTTACCTCAATTTAAAAAGCCTTTCTCAATTCCAGAATTCTATCCATGCCTCAGTTCAAGCTTTCCTGAGAAATGTTTATCTTTTCAAAGAATATTCAGAGTCAAGTGACAAATCAAATGACTACTACTTACTTGCCATAGTTTAGTACCTACTCTATATTGAAGAGTCAAGACAAATAACAGAAGAATAAAAACCTGAATTGGTCATTTCTAGCTTTCCTTCCTTCGTCTCCCCTATTGCAATGTGAACTTTTTCTCTATGATGAATTCCACTTAAAACACATCTATCAGCTCTGTCCCCATCTGGTTCATACTTGAAGGAGAATCTGGGTCCCTACCTGAATTTAAGTCAAAAGGATTTAACATGGTGAGATGTTTGACCAAGTCAGACCCCCCTCAGTTTTAGCACCCTCACATGATATAGCAGAGTGAAAATACAAACCCACAGGGGCACCCTGAAAACCACGGGGCGTCGGGTCCTTGGAACCAAATGTCCAGTAGAATGCTAAGTGTACAATATGCCTCCTGTAAATGTACAGTAAATGAGGGCAGTATAGGATCATACGAGGTGAGTTCCAGGAGACCTCGGAAGAGGCTATTAAACAAAACTCTTGGTCTCAGAGAGAGGCTACACTTTGGTGGCTAAAGGCAGATTCTATAAGAAAAAGAAGAGGGTGGGCTTTCAAAGGGAAGCTGAGCCTCCTCTGAGGACAGAAGGATTTCAGATGCCCATTCGAAGGGAAAATTCTTAGGACCACTCCCAGATTTACCAAATCTGAACCTTTTGGAGTAGAGCCTAATAACAGGCATTTAACAAGCCCTTCATCTATCTCCCAGTTCTTTTCTACACTCATCTTGAAATCTGCTGGTCTGGAATTCAGTTGCCTGATGTGTACGCAAGTGTTAACAATAATCGGAGCAATTTAATTAAAAACCCCAAAACTCCAAAAACATTTGAAGATAATTCTTTACTAATGTATTCTTACCCAATTCCTGGGGACAGGGAAAATACTTTTCTCTCGTTTGACAGTTCTGCGTTCTCACCCACAGTGCCAACAGGGAAAACACAATCTACTTCACTTCTCGTTTGTAGAAATGGCAACATTTACCACCTCGAAAGAGTGCTGTGAGTTTCATTTATTGGTGTTTATAAATTCTTCTGAGTGTTCTGAAAAATCAGCTACGAGTTGGCATTATGCATAGCACCCTGTTGGAGCTTAATACATATTCAATTAAAAAACAATGACAACAATAGAGCAATATCCACAAATTAGCATTAATTATAGCAA
The DNA here is from genome assembly GCF_004126475.2 of Phyllostomus discolor. Lineage (NCBI taxonomy): Eukaryota > Metazoa > Chordata > Mammalia > Chiroptera > Phyllostomidae > Phyllostomus > Phyllostomus discolor. The sequence goes on along the minus strand of NC_040904.2, from coordinate 47,865,959 downwards.
TGTATTATTCTCATCCTACTGCCACAATTTTATCTAGGCAGAAGTGTTTATATCTGAAGACTGTATAGTCCTGCCTCCAAAACAGGGGTGATCTTTGCTCAGTGGTATCAACATCTCCTCTAGTAAAATTCACCTCACCCTTGCCTCAGAGTTCTGATTTTTTAGAGGATCTTCCTATTTGGCAAATGCTAGGAGAGAAAGAAAATAGCTCTCCCCTAGATAAAGTCAGGTTCCATTGTGGAAAGCAGTATGGAATTTCCTCAGAAAACTAAAAATGGAACTTCCTTTTGACCCAGCAATTCCACTGCTGGGGTTATTTCCTAAGAACCCTGAATCACCAATCCAAAAGAACCTATGCACCCCAATGTTCAAAGCAGCACAATTTACAATAGCCAAGTGCTGGAAGCAACCTAGGTGCCCATCAGTAAATGAGTGGTTCAGAAAACTGTGGTACATTTACACAATGGAATACTACACAGCAGAAAGAAAGAAGGCGCTCCTACCCTTCGCAACAGCATGGATGGATCCAGAGAGCACTGTGCTAAGTGAAATAAGCCAGGCGGCAGTAAAAGACAAATACCACATCATCTCACCTGTAAGTGGAACCTAATCAACAAAACAAACAAGCAAGTAAAACATAACCAGAGACATTGAAATAAAGAACAAACTGACAGTAACCAGAGGAGAGTGGGAGGCAATAATGGGGAAAAGTGGGAAAGGTAATTAAGGAACATGTATAAAGGACACATGGACAAAGTCAGAAGGGGATAGGATCGAGGATAGGAGGTAGGGGTGTAGGGTGGGAGATAGTTTTTTGGGGGGAAATAGAGATAACTGTACCTGAACAATAATACAAATAAAGAAAGAAAGTCAGGATCCTGCACAGCATCCCAGACTGCTCAATTTCCAATAGATGCCCCCCATTCCAAACTGCTCTGGACTTTAGCTCCCTTTCACCATAGCCATGGTCAATTGCCCTGGTTCAGGCCCTCATCTGCTGCACTAGACCCCTGCAGTCGGCCCCAAGCCATTCTGTCACTGCCGTTTCTGGACAATCCAGTCCTGCTATGTTACTGAAATCCATCTAAATAGAGATCAGGAAATTTTATTCTCTTTTATTGTCCCCCGATGATAGCGAATATAGTCTCAGATTGAGAAAATCCCAAAACTGCCATCAAAACTACTAAAGAGAAGTAATTCATTTGTTTGAATTGGGGGAGTGGTTGTAAGACACTCAGAAATACTTTTACCAAAGACGGCAGAGAGAGACACTCGGGCAGAAGAAACAGTTTAAGCAAAGGACTGCAATACCATGTGTCTATCTATGGAGTTCAGGTTCACTTTCCTCCGGGGGCAAGAATATAATGGCTGGTGAAGCCATCCATTGATCAAGGAGTGTCACCATTCCCAACCCTCGCCGTCCCTGCCCTCACTCTCGCAGCCTCCAGAACACATCTTGCTGTATTGGGTTTTGCTGACTCTGCATGAGCCTTTGACATGCATAGTTGAGGTTGAGGAATCTGTGCCTAGTGGGTTTGAGGTTTCATCAAGAGAAAAAGAAGGAACTTGTGTGATTTCACTGAGTAACTATTTTCACTACAAAAAATTCCCATATTTATTTTTCCTTTTTTTGAAATGGCACTAAGGAAACACATGCCAGACTGCCATGAACAGAGCTGTACTTTCCAAACAGTAGCAAGCACTAAATATAGAAAAGCTTGAGTTGCTCACGATGTATATAACTTCCTTTCCCATTTCCTTTCCCTACCGCCCTAAGCCAGTGCACAGACTGGTACATGTGAAACCCTTCCACATCACAATGGCATCAGACGACTGGCAAGCCCATGTATAATACATATTCCACAGATTTTGTAGAGGACTCCTATTGCCAAGACAAAGACTCAATCAATAAATCAATCCAAAAATACCAGCCCAATATCCCTCAATGAGATAAAGACTATAGGTGATAAAGGAACATAACTGGTGATCCAGCTTTTAGGCAGTTTCTAAAAGGGGAAGAACAAAAAGATAATAAAATGAGTTGAGACCTATAAGTCCTAAAACTTCCAGTTGGGGTTGGGGCCAGCTCTCCTCTAAGTGTGCTACCTTGGGTAGCTCCCTAAAGAAATCTGCCCCCCGCCTCATTTCCTCATTGCAGGAAAGACGGCCTGGAATAGGGCCTTTGCAGATATGAACCACTATGATTTGTGCTGTTTAATGGTTTCTACAGGCCTCCCCATGTCACATTATGATTCTGGCTTTATGATATATAGTTTGGAGGCAATGTTAATGTACATGATATAATTATATCAGTCCACAAAAAAGACATCTATTAAAGTGGCAAGAAAATGAAACATCATTAACTGATCTATCCATTAACTGATTCATGGTAGCTTTACTATGAACCAGATACTACTAGATACTCTATACTCTTCTATCTTAATTAATCCTCAAGATAACTTCCTAAAGTATTCCAAATGTTGCATGTGAAGACGAGCAATGCAACTGGCAAGCAACAGAGCAGTCTGCCTGGCACTGAACCTTGGCTTCCCATCACTACACCACACTACCCCGTCAACAGAATCGGGATGCAGAGAAGGGAGAGTTGGGATGAACTGGTGGTATCAGAAGTCATGAGGAAGAAAGTGAAATCTTTCTTTTAAAAATGGGAAGGATTTCTGATCAGTTGAGAGATAAGGATACTCTAGGCAGCAAAAAGAGACGCAAGAAAAATTAACTCGACACAGGAAACTAACAGTGAGAACATCAGCCTCCCTAGAGCAAAGACTACAGAGAGCACAGTGGGAGATAAGGTATACTTGACAGGGTGCCACAGGTCACGAAGTATCATGAAAATCAGCCAAGAAAGGAAACTTAACGAGGTAAGCAATAAGAACCCATAGGAAGAAAGTAACATCTTTTGAAGACCAATTGCTTAGAAATATGCAACTGGAATGGGGACAGGGAGACACAACCAAAGCTGTGGGTCTATTGTGATATGGAGAAGAAATGAGCTAGGACAATGAATGGGAAAATGAGACTACAGCAAACCTAAGAGTCATTTTTGCACTAAAAAAAAGTCAGATCTTGCTGACAGACATACTAAAATTACGAGACAATGACCCCAGAGTTTAGAGTCTGGGAGACTAGAAAATATAGCGGTACCTCTAACAGGATGAAAGCCTTGGGAGAATGTGATGAGTAGAATTTGGAACAAGTTAAATGTGAAGAAACAGGTTTTTCCCTGTGGAAAGATCCTATGGATAAATGCAACATAAATTGTCGAAGGAAAACATAGGGCCAAAAGTCATAACTAGTTCATGTCATTAAATAAAGAGATCAAAGTTGAGAAGATAGAAGGTCAAAAAGAAGAACACTAAGTGGACACCTAAATTTGTGGCCAGAAAAAAAAGGAGAGTGGGGGTCTGGCAAAAAAGAGAGAGAAGAAATAGCTGCAGATATAGCACAGCAACCAAGGAAGTTCCGTTGAGTGAACACTGAAGGAGGAAGCAAGCAGGGAGGAGTGTTACCTTCCTGCAAGACACAGAGGAACACGGCTGCAAAGAACAGTCCTTAGGGAATCAGAAGACATGGTAAACTGGTGCAAGGGCCACCTCAGTCGAGTTGCAATGAGTTACGTTCATGTTAGGATTGTGGCTTAAACCCCAGTTTACAGAGAGAAATGTGGTGGGGTGGAGGGGCTTCCTCACTTCATGAATCTGTAACTCTATGAAAATTCTTCATTGTAATTGCCATGGCCCACTATTGGTTTTTATCCCCACAGGGTCAGAAGAGAATGTCAATGAGCTAAAAGGAAATGAAAATAATCACAATCATCTTAGGCACATTTCAACTTAGAAAATGGCCTGATGTGAAATGATGATAAAAGACCCTGACCAGGTCGCCAGGTTGCTCAGTTGGTTAGAGCATTATCCCGATACACCAAGGTTTCAGGTTTGATACCAGGTCAGGGCACATATAAGAATTAACCAATGAATGTATAAGTGGAATAATAAATGAATCTCTCTCTCTCTCTCTCCCACCCACCTTCCGCTTCCTCTCCCCTCATAAGCAATTGGAAACAATAATAAAAATGATGAAGTCTCCTGAATGTGCACAGTAGTTAGCCTTTTTTTTATTCAATTGTTTGATCACCCCTTCATGGAATACCTAAATCTGAACCTATCAGGTACTCTATGAAGTTTTGAGACAGGTCTTCAGAAATTAAGACCCTCACTCAGCAGTGCACACAATGTAGAATGTATGGCTTGAAACAATACATCCCTGATCAGAGGATAGCTTGCCATTCTCCTTCTAATACATACAATACCAGCAAATATAGCATCTAATGATCATAAAAGTATTCATTGTTCTACAAATGGGGGTGAGATAATTTTTAATAGAAAGAATTAAAGCTCAGTGATGCCGCAATAATATTACAAAAATTATTGGTAAGGTAAATCCTTTACTTACTGATTTAGAAAGTGGTAGCAAATGGGTTATTTTCATTTGATCATTTGAAAAAAAACAGAAGAGAAGAATTTGGATCATCATACTAGCTCTATGACTAAAATAACTGAGATTTGGTTCATGGGATGATCTGACTGAGATCACATATCATCTCAGTGTGTCAGCTACAGGTCAGAACAGAATGTGGTTGTAAGACAGGCTCAGACTGATTTAAGCAATAAAGGGAATGAGACAAGTGATGGGGAAAGAAGGGAATTTCTGAGCTCTTGCCATGTTGGTCTCTTTCTTTCTCATTTTTAAGGGGTTGGGGGGACCCAAAAACTAAATCCTTTACCTTCAAAAATGGGGATTTTTCTCTTTCCTGTGTCATGCAGTCCATCATTTTAAAAAACTGCATAGAAACATTTTTTCCACCATCTACCACCTATTTTACTCTTTTCTACAATAATAAAAACTGACATCTTTACTAAAGATTATCGGTAAAATGCATATAAAAACAATCTAAAATTATAGAAAAAATTCCAGTTTAAAGGTCAATATATAACTTTCTTATATTTTCAAGCCAAAGCATATCCATCCATTCCATAATGGTATAGACAATTCAAAACAAAAAGTAGAAGATAATATTGCAATAGAGGGTTCTACAACATAACCCATAGGGTCCACATACTAATAAAGAAAAAATTGAAGAGGAAAGTAACATTTGGTAGTTTATGTTCTTCATTGAAACAGAATATAAAGGTAGAGTAACAATAAAGCTGTGATGGCAAAAGAAAAAGAAATTGACTGGCTCAACTGAGAAAAATGCAGGGTTCTATTCCCACCAAGGATGCTTAATACCATGGAAACCTAGAATATTACTTAGCCTCTCTGAGCCTTAGTCCCTTCACTGGGACAAGAGGAAGAATTATCACTATACTTCTCTTTTCATAAGTTATTTAAAAGCTCCTTGAAATAAAGCATATGAAAGTCTTTTATTTTAAAACAATGTCAATTTTGGAATTAATGGAATTATAGGGTAAGAGTCTTAGACAGGTCAAACTCACAAAAGCTAATGATAAAAATAATACCTTAACATTTTAAAGATGGGTATACATACCACATATAAGAATACTATATTTTTTATCTGTTAGAGGTGCAAAAGTACTTGACTTTTGAGTGGATCAAGTAAATTCAACTTTGCACAGAAAATTTCCCTAAAACTTAGAGGTTCAAAAATAACATATGAGTTAAATTCTTAGGTTTTTGGTCTTAGCACCCTCTACTCCCTCTTTTACCCCTCTCTTTCAGATCAAGTCTTTCTGTGTTGAGTGGATTACATAAATTACATAGGAACTCCAGGTTCATGAACCCAAAGAGGCTTCCATACCATGGGGATTGGCAAAGAATATACTGGAGAATGAGATGGAAGATTAGCTTCTTTCCATTAAAGAATCACAACGAAATCTATTGCAATGACCCTTGGCCATTAACTATGAACACATATTGTTGATGACTTTGGCTACTTTTTGAGAATTTAAAGTCATCTGCCTTCTCTCATTTCTAAGGGGATTGATATTATGCCAAGAGGCTTAAAAATCCCCAAAATGCATTTTGGCTTTATTCTGACCCATTTAAAAGTAAATTGCTGCTTCCCTGACATTTGCTGTGAGATCTAAACAAGTTGCCTTGACTCTTTGAGCTTTAACTTTTGTATTTGCTAAATCATATATTTGTACTTTTCTTATTTGTGAAAGTCAAACATAATATAAAGTATTTTTTAATTTATAAATTACTATAAAATTATAAAGAGGTAATATTTCATTACCAAGGCATTGTATTTTGAGGCTATAAGAGATCTAAAAGATTAGTTAAGTCAATTGTTTATTTTGTAGAGAAAGTTAGTGGGAGTATTTCTTTAGCAAAAAGACTTAAAGTCCCCAAGTGTTTAAGAACAAGGAATGGGGTCACTGGCATACTATGGGAAGGCATGGTGCAAACCAAATGACACCAATATCTGCACCAGAACTCAGCAAAGAGACGAGTCACTCCAGAATAACCCAACAGTAATAGCATCAACAGTAAATACTTACTAAGCTTTAGAAAATGTCAGGGACATACACTAATCATGTGTATTATCTCTTTGAAACCTTCACCAACTCAGAAAGAGCCAACTGCAGTTTCACTTAACTTTGAGCAAAGGTAATTTTCTGAAATATATAATACTACTAATTATTCCCTATTAACAAATTCAAGTGCTAAAGCAAAGCTGACCTTATTGGTTATCTCTACATACAGGAGAACTGACCACAACCAGTTTTCCCATGAGACTTTTATTGTCCGGGGATTAACCAATTTTTCACTGTAGAGAGCAGGGCTGTGCCCTAGGTTAGGTAGCAGTGTCAATGGTAATTGAGTTGATAAGGGTGAGTGTGTGTGTACACACTCCACTATCAATCCCAGAGAAAAGGTTTACCTCTTTAAATTTTTAAAAAATAAGGAAGAGAAGCTATGGCATTCCATGAAAATGTTTCAAGTTGCTTAACGAAACATTGGAATAGCCCCTGTCAGCTCTAGGCCTGCTACTTTCAAAGAAGTTTTTACAAGTCTAGACACCAAAAATACCTTTCTCTTCTCAACTGAGTACCCAATCAGACAATGATTCAGACTGAAAGACAAACAGGAAAGCTTTGACGTTCACTTCTAGAAAGTCACATTGACCAGAACCAGCTACATGCCTAAGAGCCCACCAGCCTTGCTAAACATACTCTGACGACCTACATAAGGGAGCTGCAAAAGGAGGAGATAGTGGCAAACAAGCTACTGCTGCTACTGCTGTTGCCAGGGTCACAAACAACCCCACAAAGCAACTAGGGCTCGCTAACCTAATGCCCATGGGAACAAGGCGAAGGGCCAGGAAGAAACAAGCATCTCAGTCACTCCTTTGGTATGTTTCCATGTGTTGAGATATTCTTACATTCTCACTGAACAGAAAGGCAAGCATTTTACAGTGGAATCAAGCTTTCACTGACCACTTTGGTTTTGCTCTGAAAAATTGCACACTACCTCTGTTCTTAGCCTTTAGAGCCTGGACATGGTCTTTTTTTACCCAGCCTCCTCCTTCCTCACTCCACTACCAGATACAGAAGGGATGACCTCTATAACAGGGTATGTCTACACCATATATGTAAGTCCCAGTGCGCCTTTTTGGGAGTTCCTCGATGAACATGGCCACAGCTGTGGGCATGAGTTTTCTATGCCTAAAAGTAAAATTCTGCCATTCAATACCTACTAGACTAGGATTACATGTCACGCGACATGGATTTCAGTGCCACTTCTAATAAAACTTCAATCAATTTTTAAGTTATCATTGATAAATGAAATACATTAAATGCCTAAGTGGATAAATGATTATAACCCACCATTTACCCTATACATACATGACCTTTGAAATTGTTTTTATAAGAATAGGAATGAGTTGGCCTACAGATTTTGGAGACAGACTTTATTGTAACAACACTATAAATGATTTCAGAATTTTCTCTTCTCTCTTTCCCTTTCAACTAACTCCAGGCATTTCCCCAAATTCAGTGTGCAGGGCCATTACACTGTTCTCACTTTCTGCTGAAAAGAGTCACCTCTTTCAGTAGCTTTATCGATCAACTCCTTGGGGCAGACATGATACCTCACTCCTGGACTAGTGGATCCTTTGAATGTGCATCATTTTCTAAAAGGATGGGAAGAAAATCCATGCAAAGAAATCATAAAGGGACAAATTTCAGTTGAAAAAAAAGAAAAAATAACATTAACATTTGGAGTAAGGAGCAATGGACAAAACAGTGTGTTTTCGGAGGTGAAGAGATTGGAGTCAGGAGTAGCAAACATGGCCATCCTGACCAAACGAAGAGAAGAGGAGACATGAAAACTGAAAGTGTAAAACCACTGGATAGTAGGCAAGTGAAAGCAAGCCACAGGACTGAGTCACAATGAGAGAGGTAAAATTAAAAGTTGTCAACTGGAGGTCATGGGAAAAAAACTCAAGCAAAGATACAAAAAGAGGAAGTTAAATACAAAGCACCTGAACTCAGAGCCATCAGGGATCAGCAAATAAGTCCCTGAGGAGCTCCAGGAAGTCAACCAGACAATCGGAGCTGTCTGCATGGGGTTTCCCGTGGGCACAACCTGTTTAGTCTCATGGTGTGTGAAAAGCACCACTTGGCAGCCAACACAGACCTGGGGATGTCCTCCTTATATTTAAAGTACTGACAAAGACCTGCAATAAACTGCCTGTGATTCCAGAATGAAGGGTAAATTCCACAGCCAGAAATGAGATGTCACAGTTCCTTGGTGCTTCTCTTCCTCTGTATTCTCATTATCACTTCACTGCTGACAAATCCATTCACCCATCTGAAAATTAAGGTCCTACCCAGTCATCAAAGTGCAGTTCAAATGACACTGTTTCCAAAAATCTTCCCAGCATATCTCTAGTCAGTTTTTAAGCCCCTGACCCTCCACCACAACACAGGACTTAGAGTGTACTTCTCATCGAAGCATGGTAACTAAGGCATAATTTACCACAAAACACCTTAATTTAGGAAAACACACACACACACACACACACACACACACACACACACTGTATTTTTCGAACTATAAGAAAGACCCCCCTCCAAATTTGGGAGTAAAATGGGGTGTGCGTCTTATAGTCCAAATGTAGCTTACCTGGCTCGCTGTGGGGAGCAGCGATGGCAGCCAATGTTATTTATGTTATTAAATACTTTGCCACATTTTTTGCTTCAAAAATTTTTTCCCTATTGTCCTCCTCTAAAACCTAGGTGTATCTTATGGTCTGGTGTGTCTTATAGTCCTAAAAATACAGGGTGTGTATATATATGAAGCTTCCAAGCTTGATTCAGAGCTGGTAGCTGATAAACCTCATCCTTCAACATTGTCTTACCCATTGTCTTACCTCATCCATAAATATTTTACAAAGTTGAAAAAAATATTGGAAGTTCAAATAACAGAAGGGGGACTTAAGTTATGACCTCTTATTCCCTTGCAAATTTGAAAGTTTATAATACATTCTCCCCCTTTGAACCTATGCTAAACAATGCTAAATATTTGCCTGCCTCTGCTAAAATAGAAAAAAATTACCAACTGTGGAATTAGCTCAGAAAACTAACAGTCCCAAGATTCAGACTCAGGGCACTAGATCCACAATGCCAAATTCTAAGGCTATAATCCCCAGCGTGTGTGCCTGAGTTAGAGAAGGTATACAATTTACAGCAAACAAATGCGGAACAAGTGAAGGAAGGAAGTGACTGCTAAATGCACTCCAAACCTCACAGGCACTGAGGTCAAACTGATCCTGATAGAACAGAAAATATCTCATTTGTTTTCCAAGAGTCATCTTCTCCTATAAAAATGAGAATTCTCAAAACAAGAATTCTTGACACTAAATATCTATTTGCCTTTTGCAAAGATAAAGTCTACAGCAAACATCGAAAGTTCAGTGAGTCAAGCAAAACTCTAGCACCACCTGGTTGTTCCAAACAGGAGCAAGTAACCCATTCATCTGAACCTCAGAGCCTTAAAACCATGTGCCCAAGCCGTCTGGTACAGTGCGATAAAGGGCAAAGCCAGGCATCAATAATTCTCAAATTCAGTAAGAGTTCAGTCAGAAACTACATAATCTACCCTTCTTGGGTCTCAGTTTCCCCACTGGTAAAGAGAGGGAGTGAAGTCATTTAGCAAGTGCTCAAGAAGGCCATAACCCAATGCTTGGCGCAGGGTTAGACTATATTATCTCTTAGGTCCCTCCTAGCTCTGGAAATCTTATTATTCTTGTAGTCACACTTAGTAGACATTCTTTTGGCTCGAACCTGAAAATTTGGCTGGAAACATAAACAGACTTCTACATAAAAACACACATTCACCAGCTATAATTTGGACTTGGCAACAGGAGGCTTCACCATGGCTGAGCGGAAAAAGTATAAAATCTTCTCCAGTGAGTATATTACCTTGAGATACATTATAGCTCCTCTCCAAAAGGTGATGCGGATACAGCCAGAGCAGGGCCAAGTCCTTATCACATGGTGTCACCCCCACGCCAGGGAGGGGCCTGCCCCTTCTCTTTCGAACTCGCCTACAGGCCTTCCGTATGATCAAGAATGCCAGGCCTCTCCCTCCCAGATTTGTCCTTTTCCACTTGGCAAACTCTATTTTATTTTTTATCCTTCTTCCTTCTGTTTTGCAGAGAACATAAGCCAACATGGCAACAGGCTTTTTGTTTATTTCCTTCTTTTTCAAAAACAAAGTTGTGGTTTCAGAACAGTTACCAGGACAGGGTCCGCACAGAACAAGACTTTTCGTAATTTTAGAAAAGCCCCATGTCTGAATTTCCCTTAATGAAACACTTTGGCAAAGTCTTATTATTATTCTTGCTGGTGTTATTTTATATCCAGTAATAATTATAACATCAAAAAACCTGTATAGCCATTATAGCTTAGCAATTTTAAATCCATCTGTATTTCATTTAATTATTAGATGTTGATACTGTTACTTTATTTTTAATTATAAAGAAACTGGGACTTATTCTGAATGGCTCAAAATAATAAAACTAGAATAAGCTGCTGAACTACTTAAACACAAGTCTGTTGTCACAAAGTTAAAGAAACTTTTTAGAAATAAAGATTTTAAACCCAACAAAATAGTTTCTATAATGATCCAAGAGAGAAGATTGAGTAAGTGAAGCTTTTAATTGAGTAAACTAAATATGCAAAGAACCAACACCATTAAAATAAGAGCAAAACTATACAAAAGACAAACTTGAAAGGTCTTCTTTTTTAAAATAAAAAATGACTAAAAATAAGGAAAATTAATCATATTGTTTTTATTAACATGGGATCTCTCTGGTGCATTAAATAAATATAAACTTTGTAAGACTCCTGTCCATTAATGGCATCTGATCTGTTTTTGCTAGCTTACAGCAAGATGAAATGAAGGGAGTTTGTGACATCTGTGAGAAGACAGAAAATGTGTAAGAGCCTTTATAAGGCCTAACCTCCAAACTGAATTGGAACTTACTGGTTATAACTGGAACTTAATAAACTGAATAATTTCAACTGATCAATTATAAAACAAGCTTATTCTATTTCCTAAGATCTGCTATATAAAAATATACTCCCAAGAAATGCACATGGCCCTTTCTCCCCTCTCTGGCCTCCAGTCTTTGTGTAGGGGCCACCTGATGAGGGAGGTCTTCTTGACCATGCGCACTCCAGGTTGGCTATACCCCTAACCCTGTCCTCAGCCTGTGGCCCTGATCCCATGCTAATGTCACCAGAGCCCCTCCACACTCACAGGCTGAGAACCACTGCTCATGGTGCTTCTGACTCCAGCCCAGTGCTTTGCCATCACCCCTCTCTGGAGTACGACAGTTGTACATAATCAACACATACTGTAATGTGCCTCCTTAACCTCACTCAGAAGAGAAAATCTGAAAGATGTTTGTTGCTGTTTTGGCTAGAAAGATGCTACTGACCAATTAGGACCCACTGTGACCAACCAGAGACTTAAAATATCAATGGTACTCATGTAGAATACCATGCCTGTGGATAGAGAAAAAAAATAAGGAAAGTATGGTTGTGTGCTCCAGGATAACAAAAACATGTGAACTTCTCAAATGGCATTCCTAAAAAAATGGCTTTCAGTTTTGAAACAAAATTAGCAGGGGAAAGGATTCTAAGGCTTTGGAGTACAAGCTGGCAGAACTCTGAAAAGCTTTGAGTTGGGAATTTTGCCTTAAGGTGACAGCTTTTTGTGAGTTGCAAAGCTCTTTGTAGGCTCTGGATAAATGTGTATCCGGTACAGAAAGCATCACTGAATTCGTGAGCTTCCTAGCATGGCTTATAAATATGACTTCAACCACAGATCTTACCTGTGCCCTGAAAGCACCTTCATCAAGCGGTGGTGGAGGAGGGAAGTTTCCAGGGCTAGATGGAAGAACACCAGGATCATCCAGAGGTGGGGGTGGGGGTGGAAGGAAATCACCTGCAGAAAGGAAACATACACATCCAGTTACTACGGATGCAAACTTATAAGCACTCTTCAAAACACATATTGGCTGGCATTCTGCAGCTTTGTAATTGACACTGACACATAATTTTTGCCTTGCATGACAATTATTCCCTATCTTTCTTCTCCTCACTTTACTGAGAAGCCTTAACTTTCTGAAGATTGAGAGCCAGGTTTGATCATTCAAAGTGACATAAAAGCTAGTCTACAGGGGTCAGGAACATTTAGCCAGAACAGGGAAGGTGGTTGGGGTGGTGGATTACTGAAATATGTGAGACTTGGTCCTTACCCTCAATCAATTTTCAGTAAATTAGAGAAGGCAAAAAATGAGTATACAGTAAGGATACTATAAGAGGCAATGTATAAAGATGTACAAACAAAGCGGAAACTAAGATGAAGAACAGCTTATGCCCAGGTAAAGAAACAAGGAAGGCTTTACTGAGCATTTAAATTCTCCCTGAACGTTATGATGTAGAGAGTAAGTCCACTCTAGGCAGAAAGAGACAGGAATAAAGGCACAGAGATTAAAAAAAAAAAGAGCCTAAGGAATAAAGAGTAAGCGACAACTACCATAAATATAGAAATATAAAATAAACCATAGCTTATAAAATAAACCAGTGACAAAATAAGCTTTTAAGTGTTTTGTAAAACTAGCAAATAGCTTGAATTCTATGTGTGCAGTGAGGATCCATTGAGGATTTCTGAGAAAGGAACACTTGCTTGCAATATGACTCACTAAACACTAATCTAAAACTGCATGTAGGGCAGATTATGAAAAACTGGAATGAGAAGTGTGGATTTGGAAATCTATATGCAATCCATGGAGAGAACAATGAGGCTTTAGGACACTAGGAAAGCCCAACACTGCTGACCCACAAGAACAGCACACTGAAGTTAGAGCTGTTGAAGAATGTGCCTGATCTCTAAGATCTGAGTATTAACGTATATCCAAGAGCTCTATGGACTCATAATGTAGAATCTTTTTTAAATATTCTACAAGAAATCCTACTGGGAAAAGAAAGACCCCATTTACTTAAAACTTTTCATTTGTCCCTTTCCTGTTAAAAATAATACTTTACATATGTTGGGAAAATTCTCTCCTCTATTTATGGATAAGTAGCTTTTCCTTGCATTTCAGCTGTTCGACATTTAGTGGTAGGGCAGCAGACTCTATCACTCAGTGACCTGCTTTTAGACCATACCAAAGCATCGCAACTTAAATCTTCAGAAAAAGGATGGTCAAAATTGAGCAGCGGAAGGATGGTGACTTGAACTGGTTGATCTGCTACACCTTTCGGATGTTCACACGGGCTCCATGTGCCTTACAAAAAACAGTTCAGAGCTGGGAGAGGAGCTCGCAGCTGTAAGTCTGGTTCCCCACCATAATCAGACGACTAAGCAAACACCACCTTTAAAGCGCTCTGTTTTTTGGACTTCACGATGTACCAGGCACTGTGCTAAGATTTTCATGCACAGCCTCTTACTCCTGCAAAACTCTCTATGCTGGTGGTTCTAAAACTTTGGAGTTCATCAGATCTCTGGAAGGTCTTGTTCAAGCATAGGTCGCTGGATCCCAACCCCAGATTTTCTAATTCAGTAGATGAGGGGTAGGGCTCAATAATTTGCATTTCTAATAAATTCCCAGGTGATGCTGATTCTTTTGGTCTTAGGACCACTACAAGAAACCCTGCATTGGGCAAAGTATTACATTACTATTCCTACCTTAGACCCCACAGGAGTAGTAATTATGATTTGTGTCATAAAGAAACATTTCTACTTCTCTTACCCTTCTGAGTGAACTCATCCCAAGGCATACTTTGCCCATATTTCTATTAGGGTTATAAGCCTTAAAAACTTTTATTAACTCCACCCAGTAGTCACAAATATTGCCTATAAACTAGAGTCAACAAGGAAGATTTTCTACAGACATTGACGCCAAAACTCCATCTCACACCAATTCAATTAGGATCTTGGGGATGGGCAAAGGCAGTGAAGAGGAAGAGTCAGAGGCCAGGATTGCTCTTAAATTCAGCTAATTCTAATGTACAGCCAGGACCGAGAAATTCCTTTGGCTTTCTTTTGGCTAGACACTGCACTAAAAAAAATTATAATAACTGTTAAATACAAAGAATTGTCACCAAGTCATAATATATTAGAAGAATGCACACAATGATATCTTAAGTGATCAGCAAAGGATATCAAGGTTGTTGGACCCTTGACTACCAAATTCTAGCTCACAGCCTAATTTTCAGGTTCAAATGTCCTATCCAGAGCTATGTCTACTTCATACCACATGTAACAGAAAATTTCTGAGCATCATATTCTGTTTTAACAGATCCTATCATGTTATGAGAATTGTCAGCATTAAATATGATCAGACCTGAATGAATCTCAGAGGTCATATTATAAAGGCAGAAACAAAGGCTCACAAAAAAAGAAATTATTTGAAAACAACATAAATCTAAACTATCCTAGGAAAAATTCAGAAGATTTTTTTTAAATTTATATATTTTTACACAGAGCGGAAGGGTAGGAGAAAGTAAAGGAGTGAAACTTCAATGTGTGGTTTCCTCTAACACACCCCCTACTGGGGACCTGGCCTGCAACCCCGGCATTGGCCCTGACTGGGAATCAAACCAGCAACTCTTTGGTTAGCAGGCCCACGCTCAATCCACTGAGCCATAGCAGCCAAGGCTGAAATTAAGCAGATTTTTTAAAGCCCTAACGATAACCTCATAATAACAATCTGCCTTATTTTGATTAGTTACAAAGTTATACCAAAGTGTTCAGTTCTTCAAGCTCAACTATCTCAGGCCTCTTACTGCATTATTCAGAGTGGAGCCTGCACTTTAAAATGTGGACAAATGGTAAATGTCTTGAACACAGATACACACGTGATAAAGAGATGTTGTAGAACAGACAATGGGTCTTTTTGAGGAAAGCAAAACTAGGTGAGATAGTTAGAATAAAAAATGCTGGACTTCCGGCAAGATGGAGGCATAGGTGGACGTACCATACCTCCACGCACAACCAAGATTAGGACAACAACAATTTAGAGCCAGAATAACACCCAGAACTGACAGTGAATTTATCTGAATGTAAGTTGGACAGCCAAGAAGTTGAAATAGACCCGTTCATCCAGGCCGGTAGGAGGAGCGGAGCCGGGCGGGCGGGCGCAGGTCGGCAGCAGCATGCCCGAGGTGATCGGGGAGAACTCAGCGCGAACTCGGCGCGTAAGCCATCCAGGGCCCGCAAGATCGCAGCGGTGGACCCTGAGTACGCAAACAGCAGCTGGCAGACCCAGTGAAGCGGCGACTGTGGACCAGGGCAGAGCTTGCAACCCAGGATCCCAGAGAAGGGACAGTGACCCCAGGAGAATGGAACTACCGCCATTGTTCCCTCCCGCCCCCACCCCCACCCCCACCCCCACCCCCACATACAACATCGTAATTTGCGACTGGGGTGCCCAGCCCAGGTAAACACCTAAGGCTCCGCCCCTCACCGTAACAAGAGCAACCAGACAGAAGAAAAAAAAAAAAAAAGAAGAGAGAGAGAAAGACATGTCTCGAATAGACGAACAGATCAGTCCCCCAGGACTCATCCTTTTGAGCAACCAAGAAATAGCCAATCTATCAGATGCACAGTTCAAAACACTGGTGATCAGGAAGCTCACGGAATTGGTTGATTTTGGGCACAAATTAGATAAAAAAAAAAATACAGGTTACCATAAAAGAAATGAAGAAAAATGCACAGGGAACCAACAGTGATGGGAAGGAAACTGGGACTCATAACAATAGAGTGGACCAGAAGGAAGCAAAAAACAACCAAGCAGGAAAACATGAAGAAATAAGAATTCAAAAAAATGAGGAGAAGCTTAGGAACCTCCAGGATATCTTTAAACGTTCCAACATCCGAATTATAGGGGTACCAGAAGGGGAAGATGAAAAGCAATAAGTGGAAAAGTTATTTGAACAAATAATAAAGGAGAATTTCCCCAATCTTGCAAAGGGAATAGACTTCAAGGAAATCCAGGAAGCACAGAGAGCCTGAAAGAAGTTGGACCCAAGAAGAAACACACCAAGGCACATCATAATTACATTAGCCAAGGTAAAAATGAAGGAGAGAATCCTAGAAGCAGCAAGAGATAAGGGGACAGTAACCTACAAAGGAGTTCCCATCAGACTGTCAGCTGATTTCTCAAAAGAGACCTTATAGGCAAGAAGGGGCTGGAAAGAAATATTCCAAGTCATGAAAGACAAGGACCTACATCCCAGATTGCTCTATCCAGCAAAGCTCTCATTTAGAATGGAAGGGCAGATAAAGTGCTTCTCAGATAAGGTCAAGTTAAAGGAGTTAGTTCATCACCACCAAGCCCTTATTTTATGAAATGTTAAAGGGACTTATCTAAGAAAAGAAGATAAAGAAAAGACATGTATAGTAAAAGGACAGCAAACTCACAAATATTAACAACCACACCTAAAGCAAAACCAATAGAAACTAAGCAAACAACTAGAACAGGAACAGAACCACAGAAATGGAGATCACATGGAGGGTTAGCAACAGGAGAATGGGAGTAGCAGAGAGGGGGAAAAGGTATAGAGAATAAGTAGCATAGAATGTAGGTTGAAAATAGATAGGGGGAGGGTAAGAATAGTATGGGAAATGTAGAAGCTAAAGAACTCATAAGTATGAAACATGGTCATGAACTAAAGGGGGGGATATGGGTGGGAGAGGGTGTACAGGGTGGAGGGGAGTGAAGGGGGAAAATGGGACAACTGTAATAGCATAATCAATAAAATATATTTTTAAAAAATGCTTAATAACTATCTTTAATCAGACTAAGAACTATTATGGTAATTCTGACTACAGTTCAGCAATTTTAATAGGCAAGTAAACAAAAGAACATGCCACTAAGTTACAGTAGAAGTAAGTTCAGCTTAAGAGAGAAGGTGAACTTTCCCTGTTGAAAGCAGACGGTAAAATGAAAAGAGCAGAGTGTGGGTCTGTGTCTGTCCATGTGCGCACATGTATGTCTGTCTGTGTGGCGAAGAAAGGGGGAATCCTTTCCATTGTGTTTTTTAAACAATCAAAGAATATCTGTCCTAGATGCTTGGGTGGTAATCCTCCTAGAGTAAAGCAGCTGAATAGAAGCACCAGCAGTGTAACAGGGTGCAGCCAAGATGGGGGCCACAGATAGGGATATGGAATGGGGTCCAGAACTCAAGGTGTTCAGTTAAAATTAGGATGTCCTCACCCTTTCCCCCACAGGTGTGATCTGGGGGAAGGGACAAATGGAGCAGGGCCTTTGAGAGCTGTTTTGCATAGCAACAACTTTGCAGCTAACCTCTGGTGTGGTCATTTAACATATCTATAACCTTTAACTGGTTGCATAGATATGTTAAATAGCTGTAGCCATGCTTTGAGCAAGGGGAATGGAAGTAACTTCCCCACCAAGACCTAAATGGGGAGCAGGTCCCCCGAGTTACAGAACCTGTGTGGGAGCTTGGAGAAGACTGGCTCCATGACATGGGGCCATGCCTGCCCAGACTCACGATGGCATCCCAGTAAAGGTGGAAGGATATGAGTGCTGGCAGGTGTAACTGATTGTAGGAGGAGTCAGAAATGGGGATTCAGAGGAAGATTGGCAGGGGGATTTAAACCCAGACATGGCAGCCATTGGATGGGAGAACCATGGGGCTGTGGCAGTGCAGAGAGGACCACAGCCATTGAGGAGAGAAACACTTGGTCTTTAGCAGAGTGGGGACTCACACAGCCCTGTGAGAGAGTCACCATGTGGCTTTAGCAGAGAACCGCCACTGGGCTTTGGCAGAGTGTCGACCTCCCTCCTTGCAGCCACTGAGGAGGGAGAACCACATGGATTTGGCTGAGTGGGGATTCCCTCAGCCCTGGGAAGAGAACCATGTGGCTTTGCCAGAGTGGAGACTCCCGGAGCCATTGTGCAGAGAAGGACCACTCGGCTGGGGCAGTGGAGAGAGAACCTCGCAGCTTTGCCAGAGTGGGGACCCCCACAGCTTTAGAAGGGGGAACCACCACCCAGCTTTAGCAGAGATCCCAGCAATACAGCTGATGGTGCAAGGAACCGAGGGAGGCCTACCAGCTGAGATAGATTACTAGGAAGAACTGGGGGCTGCCTGAGCCACAGACTTCTATTTCTTTTCCTAAGATATGGTACCCCAGACTGGGCAAAGGGGGGAAGGAAGGACTGTGTGTGTCTGTGGGTGTTTTAAGAGACTTTGGGATTGTGACGAAGACATTAGGCTACTACTTTAAGTCTATATAGCATTAAATAAACATTTCCTTTCCTTTTCACGAATCTCTGGCATTAAGAGATGTCTTTCCTCTGGCGGCAGACATAACAAACCTGGGGGGTTCCTTTCAGGTAATAGTATGTTGTCCTTCAGCTGCTCGTAGGCCCCCCCTTGTTCTGTAACAGCAGTACCTTCCAACTAACCAAGCTAAAGCTGTAGACCTTCCCATTAGTGCACACCCTGTCCTCTTTGCAGGCCGGGGAAACCCAGCTAGAACTCCCAGCCCTGTGCCTTACAGAAGCTCTGAACAAACAAGCAGGCAAGGCAAAAAAAAAAAAGAACACCGCATCTGGGGCAGGGAAGTGATACATGAACTCTAAGACAGAAGCATTTGCTTTTAGAAGAAGCAAAGTAGTCACAGACAGATGTCTACAAACCTGGCTTCCTCTTTACCCCTTCCCTTACCACCCAAAGCCTACCACATGGGAAAGCACTTTTATTCATCAATTACCAGGTGAAATGTTTCACTCAAAATTACAAGCTGGTGAAGTACAGAGCCGAAAGTGGACCCTCCCTCTGCCTTGGTGAGAAGCCAGAAAGGATCTTGATTAATTTCCTCCAAATCATCCCACATCATTCAGCTAATGTTCAAAGATTTTTTTCTTTGTGCCAGAGGTAGCGCCATGAGGCAGTTAAAGGATAAGCTGGGCAAATAAAGTATTATATCCCTGATTCCCAAATGCTACTTTATGCCAATTAAACTTCAGAAAATAGTCTGTTATGCATGCCCCTAACTTGAAAAGCGAGTGAAGAAAAACTGCGAAGAACCCAGTCAGCTATGCATATTTTTTCAGGCTGTCCTCACTAGTGTAGAGGTTACAAGGCAGTGACAATGAGAAGCAATGTGGCTCACTGGTGGAAGCTGAGCTGTCACCCACTGTAGTAACATGGGATGAGCAATATGAAGGGCACCTGAATACAGAGCTTGCTATCCCCCCGTGAAGTGCCCCAGTTAGAGGGAAAAAGTGACAAGACTTTACCAGCAAAGAAGGTGATAAGGTACCAGTTATGTATGATAGTAGTGGAAAAACACTAGGGAGTAATTAAGCTCAGATCATCAACTAAAGTCTGGGTTCATTTTATACATATATATATATATATATTTCTTCTTCATCCAAACATCCATGTAAACCTACACACCTACCCGGGAATTTAGATAGCAGCCCCTGTTGGGCCCCCTTACACAGTTCTGTCACAGCATCTCTAAACTAGACCACTCATGGGCTTATGGGCACAGTCTCCTAGTTAGAACCAAAGCTTCTCACAAGTAGAGCCCACTCATAGTTTATCTTGATATCCCCACCACTTGGCATGAGAGGGGCCATTGCACACTCAGAAAGTGCAGGATGAATGATGAAATAAATAAAAAGCCATTTAATCACTCCACTGATAGACACTTTTAAATGACCTGGTGCCTTTTCAAACGTCCATGTCAAATGACCAAGGGGCTCCGAATAAAGTGCAGAGTCTTATTCAGCAGCTGCGGGGTGAGACCTGAGGATGTGGATGCAGACGTGTGGACGCCTCACGCAGCAGCACGCCTCACGGGCTCTTCCGCTAGCGTCTGCTGGCTTTACGGCTTTCTTCCAGGGAGAATTTTTGAATGTTTAAGGAAAATCTAAATGTTAAGGTATGTGTAAGTGAAGCCACTTAGGGACTTCTGAAATTAAGAATTTAAATTATGAGTGCATAAGAGAGTGGACTGAAACACATATGCAAGTAAAAAAATGAATTATGGTGAGCAAATAAGCTTTAGATAAAGACAGTCATTCATTCCCATTAACAATAACTAATAGAGAAAGGAAGTATGTTGTAAAGAAAAGAGTACAAAGAAAAGAGTTTCAAGCTCAAAACCTAAAATACAAGCCCTACTTCAACCCTTTACCTTAAAAAAGGCAACACCACCATTTCAGCTTCAGTTTTCCTCACCTATTAAATGAGGGTAACAATATTCACTTCCCTGTGTCACTCTGTGGATCCAAGTAGTTGAAACAGTGACTTTGCACTTTTTAGACCCAAAACCAAAGTGAAAAAGTAACCTTTTATGTCATGATGCACTTCTACCTGGACTTATGTAATTGTACATGAATCTGAAACAGGGATATCCTGAAACCACATTTACTACATATAATGTAATATAACGAAAATGCCTATGTTACATTTACTTATTTAAAAAGTGTTAGTTGTGACTCACAAAGTGATAATGACCCATAAGTGGGTCCAAGCCCACAGTTTGAACATCACTAAGCTCAACTGTGTGTAAGTGACTTGTACAGCGTCTACATAATGAGCACTTAGCACTACTCATTAATACGCTGCTAGCAGCACTACTTGTGATAACTGCATTTTGACTCCCTCAAACAAATGGCTATATAGAAAAATCAAGTCCAAACAATGACAAGTATTCTTTCTTTTCACTTATACTCAAAAGAGCAATTGACTCTAAACTTGCCTGCTAGGGAAAAGAGGCCAAATGTGAGAAGACGAAACTCCCGGAACAAGGCTGAGTAAAGAAAACACATGAAAAAAATGAAACAAATACAAAAAAAGTGACAATCTCCATGAGGTGAATGATTTATTCACAGCTATAGCATTCTCCTCATAGATTACAGGCTACTGATTAAAAACCAAGCAACTTTTAAGACAATTTACAATTTCACCCTCAACTGCATCCTCAGTTAGCATTAAGGCATGTATATCACCAAGAAAATGACACCAGAAAGCACACTGAGCGAAATGTTTTAAAAATGAAGCATTCAAAGTTTAGAGTGACATATATAATAACGCTATCATTTGTGTGATAACATATATCCATATATCTTGTATCATAGGGGAGTATCTTTTAAATGGATTCCCAAGAAACTCCTGACAGCAACTTGCCTCAAAAAAGAAGCAGAAAGAATTAAGCAATTGGGAAACAAGAGTAGAAGAAAAACTTGCTTTTCATAACTGATACCAATTTTTAACCTGTTGCTATTTTATAATTTTAAAATAACACATACACACAAAAGAGAAATTTTTAGTACCTAGGACTGTGTCACCTGAAAATGTCAAACTTCATAAGGTTTTAAAAACTAACACTGGGAGATGACAGAGGACAAGCGACACTTGGGGACAAGCCCCAATTAATGTATAACCTCCCAGTCTTTGCAAACTATTTATGAACCATTGGTTATCACTGAAAATAGGAAAGGAATTTCCCTGATTTACTCAATATACTCTTCCTATTAGAGATAGGATGAAATGTTTGCTTAGTCAGAGAGCCAAAGCCTCCACACCATCTCAGTGTGAGCACAGAGCTCTGTCCTGGAGAGAGACTAAACACGATTAAAAAAGCAGCTCCAGGATTCCTGATCTCTTCTGTGTCTTGAGTGCTCAGCCCCTCTACAAGCACTCCAGAAGCAGCGATGGTCATGAGGGCAAGGCTCTGCACGTCTGGCCTCCTGGCCTCACTGATCTCAAAACAGCAACAGCTCAGCCTCCCTCCAAGGACACTTCCTCATCTGTAAATAAGCAGAGATGTAGCTCTGACTGAGTAACTTCAATCCTTTAGTTCTCACACTAGACACATGTGAAGTTCAGGCTTTTGTTATACATAATTATATGTAAGAAAAGTAACCTTTCTATTTTTCTTTTATTTTCTGCTGCGTAACTAAAAAATAATTTGTTGATTCTGATATAATATTGTAAACAATTACATTTAAACAGGAAGAATAATGTTACAGAACAACAAGGGGGGGCCTAAGAGCAGCTGAAGGACAACATACTATTACCCGAAAGGAACCCCCCAGGTTCCTTATGTCTGCCACCAGAGAAGAGAACGTCTCTCAATGCCAGAGATTCGTGAAAAGGAAAGGAAATGTTTATTTAATGCTATACAGACTTAAAGTAGTGACCTAATGTCTTCATTAAAATCCTAAAGTCCCTTAAAACACCCGCAAACACACACAGTCCTTCCTTCCCCCCTTTGCCTCCCTTCCTTCCCCCCTTTACAGTCTGGGGTACTGTATCTCAGGAAAACAAATAGAAGTCCGTGGCTCAGGCAGCCCCTGGTTCTTCTCAGTAATCCGTCTCAGCTGGTAGGCCTCCCTCAGTTCCTGGCACCATCAGCTGTGTCGCCGGGATCTCTGCTAAAGCCGGGTGGTGATGTAGGAGGGTGCAGCCAGGGGGTCCCCAAAAGAAGGATTTGTAATGGGGTCCAGAACACAAGGTGTTCAGGAAATATTAGAAAGATATATAGGATGTTCTCACCCTCCACTACAGGTGTGAGTTGGGGGAAGGGACAAATGGAGTAGGGCCTTTGAGAGCTGTTTTGCATAGCAACAGCTTTGCAGCTAACCTCTGGTGTGGTCATTTAACATATCTATAACCTTTAACTGGTTGCATGGATATGTTAAATAGCCGTGGCCCTGCTCTGAGCCAGGGGGATGGAAGGAACTTCCCCCCAAGATGTAAACAGGAGGTAACTCCCTCTAGTTACAGCGCCTGTGTGAGAGCTTGGAGATGACTGGCTCCATGACATGGGGCCACCCCTGCGCAGACTCATGATGGCATCCCAGTAAAGCTGGAAGGATATTTAAACCCAGACTCAAAGCCATTGAAGAGGGAGCCATGCGGCTGTGGCAGTGAGGAGAACCAGGCACTTTTGGCAGAGCGGGGAACCCCCCTCCCTTGCAGCCATGAGAAGAATCACCATGCAGCTTTAGCAGAGGAGCACCACGCGGCTTTAACTGGAGATCCCGGCAACGCAACTGATGGTGCTGGGAGCCGAGGAAGGCCTACCAGCTGAGCACGGATTACTGGGAAGAACCAGGAGCTGCCTGAGCCATGGACTTCTATTTCTTTCCCTGAGATATGGTACCCCAGACTGGGCAAAGGGGGGAAGGAAGGAATATATGTGTTTGTGGGTGTTTCACGGGACTTTGGGATTTTGATGAAGACATTAAGTCATTACTCTTAAGTCTGTATAACTTGAATAAATAATTCCTTTCCTTTTCACCAATCTCTAACATGGAGAGCTATAATTCTCTCGTGAAGGGGAAGGTGAACCTAGTACAGGGGGACCCCAGGAGAAACGGGGGTCAATTTGGTAGCATTGTGGAACCCTCTTCCCTGGTCAATCAGGGAAAATCATGTGCAGTAGCTTTAAAGTAATACAACTACTTGTTCATGCTCAGTAAAAGCCCACCAAAACTAGCCAGGAAGGATCTGCCCTATAAGAATAGAGTCCCTCCGGCCCATCTGGTCAATCTCTGCTTGAAGTTGGCCTGCTCCCATGTTCCCTGCTATAAATTCTGGGTGTTCGGTTCAATTCTTTGTCCCAATCACCAAGAACCTGGTTACCTGTGCCCACCTGTGACAGTGGTTCCCCCTTCGAAAGCTGCGGGGATCCCCACTCTGGAAAAGCCTAGTGGTTCTCCCCTCCTCAATGGCTGCAAGGTGTAGGGTCACCACTCTGCCAAAGCCAAGTGGTGGTTCTCTGCTAAAGCCACATGGTGATTCTCACAGGGCTTTGGGAGTGCCCAGTCTGCTAAAGACTGAGTGGTTCTCTAATGGCTGCCGCATCTCTCTGCTCTCACGTAGGCACTGTAACTCAGGGGACCTGCCTCCCAGTTACATCTTGCAGGGAAGTTACTTCCATTACCCTGGCTCAGAGCATGGCCACAGTTATTTAACATATCTGTGCAACCAGTTAAAGGTTATAGATATGTTAAATGACCACACCAGAGGTTAGCTGCAAAGCTGTTGCTATGCAAAACAGCTCTCAAAGGCCCTACTCCATTTGTCCCTTCCCCCAACCCACACCTGGGGTGGGGAGCAGTGAGGACGTCCTAATTTTTCCTGAACATCTTGAGTTCTGGACCCCATTCCAAATCCCTATTTGTGATCCCCCTCTTGGCCGCACCCTGTTACAATAAGACTAAAAATAGTGCTGAAACACAATATTGTTAATGGCACAGCAAAATCAACACTCTTACATGGTACTTTTATATGTATGAGTGCTAAAGACAAACTTTTCTCAAGAAAGAATTAACTGGTATCAAAAGTCATAAAAATACTTATATACTTTGATACAGCAATACCACTTTTAGTAAATTACCCTATTATACTAAAGAAGTAATGGAAAAGTATACAGAGAATCATGTTAAAGAATCTTCATCACAGTAAAATATAATCAAGATAATCAGAATGTTCTGATAAAATATTGATAAAAATCAACTGTAGTCAGTCAAATGCTAGAAAATCATGCAGCCATAAAAGTGATGATGTTGAGCCCTAGATGGTGTGGCTCCGTGGATTGAGCACCAGCCTGTGAACCAAAGGGTCACTGGTTTGATTCCCAGTCAGGGAACATGCCTGGGTTGCAGGCCAGGTCCCCGGTGTGGGGCGTGTGAGAGGGAACCACACACTGATGTTTCTCTCCCTCTCTTTCTCTCTGCCTCCCCGGTCTCTAACCATAAATAAATAAAATCTTAATTTTTTTAAATGATAATGTTAATTTAGACCTGACATCTATTTCTTCACTAATTAAGCACTTTCTATATGCCAGGCATTATTCCAGACACTAGAGAGAAACCAAACTAATTAACTAACTAGTAAAGCAAACACATTTAAAAAAAGTGCTATGCTCATGGACTTTATACCCTATCAGGAGGAGTAGAATACTCAAAAATGATTTAAATAAAAGATATTTAATATACATGATACATACTACATAGAAATATAGAGCAAGTAAGGAAGAAGAGACTGCCAGGTTGGTGAAGGGATGTTGCAATTTTAAAGAGAAAGGCTGGGGAACGCCTCACCAAGGTGGTATTTGAGCAAAGACGTCAATCCAGTGAGGGAGTGGTCATGGAGCACGTGGAAGAAGAGCATGAGCAATTTTCTGATGCATTACCATGTGAGGAAAAAAGTGTGCTACTGAACAGTGTTTATAACATGGTCCCTCTTTTTGTATAAGCCCGTATACTAACAACGGTTGCCTATGGCTTGAAAAAATGACGAGTTGATTTTTTTATTCTTTCTCTTTTGAGTTTAACAGTTATGTAACAAATGTGAATTATAGGCATGTATTTTTTAAAAATCAAAATAAAGATACTTTGAAATGAATTATAGAATCTACTCAAAACCCAGTGTTTAATTTTAATGCACCACTATATTTACCCAAACCAAAATGCAATGTCTTCGTCATCTTTCTAAATAACTTAGCTTGAAATACCCTTTGAAATTCTCAAATTAAAAGCAAAAAGAATTATTATCCTAAAGTAGACGCAGTCTCCCTGGTGTTCCATTGGACAGTTTCACTCTACAGTTAGCTCACACTGAACCCCTGGGTCTTCGCTGAGTTCAACAGTCCTCACCCATAACCATGAGTTAACAGTACCCGGGCGAAACACTGTTGCACGTCCCATCTAACCAAACTCCATTCCTCTGTCTCACAGTGGCTTCTGCAAGCTTGCTGAAAAGCAAATTCAATTCCTTAGTCAAA
Source organism: Phyllostomus discolor (assembly GCF_004126475.2). Taxonomy (NCBI): domain Eukaryota; kingdom Metazoa; phylum Chordata; class Mammalia; order Chiroptera; family Phyllostomidae; genus Phyllostomus; species Phyllostomus discolor. The sequence goes on along the minus strand of NC_040904.2, from coordinate 47,839,616 downwards.
AAACGTTGAATGCTTTTTCAAATAATAGGAATTTAGAAGGACGGTCTGGTTCTACAAATGGACTAGAACCAAATAGCCTTTTTGAGTCTACCAAGTGTCATTTGTCTTACAAAAACATGGCAATTGCTACCCACACAACCAACCACATCACTGAATACCGAACATGGTCATTCAAAACAAACAAGGCAATGAGTTCAGCCTAAGCATCAGTCTTCTACTAGACACTGAGATATCTTCAGTCCCAATACCAAAAAGTATATTCCCTCAGTTTAAAAATGAAATAATTTTTTTGAATACCCATGATGTGGACAGAGAATGAGGCAACAATCCAGGGTATTAAAAAAATCTTAAATCTATCACTGAAAAGAGAAGCTGGCAAACAAGTATCAATGTGATGAGACTATTCCAAAAATATCCCTTTCTTTTGGAGATGGAACATCAGCCCGGGATGGCCATTGAAAACAGAAGCTTACCTTCCTTCCAAAAATGGTGATGAAGCTGGAGGGTGAGTGGTTCTACAATAAAAACACTCTGAGTAGCTCATTTAAATTATTCACCACTGCTACATAGGGAGGGAGTGAACCATCCTCACTTTCAATGACCACATATTGCTTCATCTTGATTTAGCTCTTTTATTAGTGCCCATAGCCTGCTCTTTGTTAGTTTAATTGCAAATCAATTGGTTTCTCCTATTAGACTATAAGTTCCTTGAAGGAAAACGCTCTGTTTTACTCATCTCTATATAGAGGATATAGAGCACACAGTAGATGCTTAATCAATGGTCATACTATCATTATTGTAAATTATCACCATTCCAAATCTCTATTCCATTCAATTGAATTGAACTCCAAAAGAATGAACAAATATATTTTACCATGGAAAAATGTGTCCTGGTGGGTAACAGGTCCTGCATGATGCTTATAATTTCACCATTAATAACATTAGTCCTAAAGTAGCCACCCATCTCCCGTTGTTGTTGTTGTCATTATACATAGTCTTACTCAGATCATGTCTTCAAACACAGGCACCAGGTGTTCATCCCTGGTTCATCCCAGTTATGGGGGCGCCCTAGCCTCCAGAAACATTGCAGTCATATGTATCACACTTGATATTTCTTCCACAATGAAAGATCTGTAGAGGTCTTAATCTTATTTATATCCGAAGTCATTTTAGAAGCTCCTTCATAGCCCCAGGAATTTTGGACAGTCAGATCTTCTCCCATCAAGGAGAGGTAGGAGTGGAGGAGGAGCAGGGCAGTGAAGAAAGAGGAAGAAGACATGTCGCATGGACAAAATCCCAAATTGTTCGTGTTTGCAGGGCCAAAACCTATCCCACTTTTGATGGAGGGTGTGCATCGAACTCTCCCGGGGGCACTTCCTTCCCCTGCATACAGTGGGGCCTCACTCAGAATTCTTAAATCGGAATCTTCGGGGTTGAGACACAGGCACTAGCATTCTGACCGGCTTCCTGGGTGACTCTGAAGAGCAGCCCTGGTTGAGCGTCACTGACCTCCGTGGAACACAAACCCAGTCTGAGGAACTATTCCAGATTAAAGAAGACTATGGAGACACGGTAACTAAAAGCAACTTGTGATTCAGGACAGGATCCTAGACCAGGACATGGATAGGAATAGGGAAATTGATAAAAATCTGGATAAAGTCTGCATTCAGCAAGCAGTATTGTATCAGTGTTGATTTCCTGGTGTTGGTCACTGTACTGTGATTATGTAAGACATCACCATTTAGTAAACTAGACAATGGCTAAAAGAGAATTCTTGAAATGGTTTTTGCAACATTTGTATAAATCTGAAATTATTTCAGAATGGAAGTCATTTTTTTTATTTTAAGGGAAAAAGCCACTGACCTAGCCTAATAATTTTATTTTATAGGTGGAGAAACTCTCAACCACTGTGGGAAAGTGAGACACCCAAACGATGCAGAAGCACACCAAGAAACCCGCTGTGGCCCCAAATCCCCTAACTTCCAGGTGAGGACATATTTCCCACAGTATGTGGTGGGTCCAGTGCAGCCAACTGAGACCTCTGGGGAAAGAGGAGCAAGCTCTCTCTGTTTCTACAACCTCAGAAGACAATGAAGAACAGAAGAGGTGCTTCCTATGTAGGAAACTTGAACTAGACGATCAGGAGCCCATGACACATCCTAACAACAGCCAAGCTGAACGCAGCATGGATTGACCAGTAATCTTAGGCTGATGGGCAGCAGCAGTGAGGTCCCACGAAGCCTCCTTTTCCCACTGCTGGAGCCTGTTCCCCCACCGCAGGAGACTCCTTGAAGATAAAAGACGGCTCTAGGAGACCAGGGCCCTTCTGTGATTTCTCCAGCCTTCATGTTTTATACGCAAATGCCTTCAACTTCTTCTCACTGAAAAATTCTTGTTACTATTTATACAAAATGATGCCAAGCATTACTCACTCTCCTTCAACCTTGCCATTTCATCGAGTCTGAGACTTAGCAAATGCACAAATGCTTTAAAAATAATCAGACACTCATTTCATTTCAAGGTGGTTGTTTTTTGGCATGTATTTTTTTTTTTTCAAAGGAATACTGGAGCTGACAGGTACTTGCTCTAAAAATTTACTTCACCACCTGCTAGCTGAAATATTGCTTTCATGGATTTATATTGTATTAAAAGGTCACTGGCTGTTTAAATCTTAAACAGTTTTAATCATTCTAAAAGTCTCTTAATGGTAAGAAAAGGAAGCTCAGAACAAACAGCAGCAGGGACTCTAATTAAAAGGGCCAATTCATCTAATTTTATTTGGGGTTAATTATTCAGGATTCACTCTTTCATGTGTAAGGAATAGCAATTAGTAATTTTAGTGATTTGAGAATCATTGGAGGTGTAATCAGTTAAAATGAGTGAGTGTTTACAACACAAGATGGTGAATTAGTCTCTCTCAGCTGGAGAACAGGAACATTAGGCTCCAAGAGATCAAGGCTAAGGATTTCAGACCCTAGTAATAACAGCCACTTCAGAATAAAACACATGTCAACAGCATCCAGCATTCTGTTTACTTTTAGCTTAGGCAAGGCACAGAAGCTTCATGAAATTACCTTTAACCAGATTTCCACCTTTGCCGCTGTTACCAATCATTTGCATCTATTTGGCGCTTGCCACCATGGTAACCATAAATGCATTACATTAAAAAAGCAATTCTAAATGAATATATCATTTATAAGCAACTCAAGACACAGAATAATCACGACATTCATTTATTCCGTGTCTGCACTTCTGACTGATGGCAAGGCATCTCCACCTGCACCTGTAGCTCGCTTTATGCTCAAAACTGAATTCACTCACACACCCGCTTACCTCTTGTGCATGCCTCTGTCGTTACTATTTACTTCATGACAATTCTCCCAGTCAGGGTGAAAGAAAACCTTTTCTCCGTTTCTGTCCCACCCATCCACACAGTAGAGTGAGCTATATGAAATTACACCAAATTTCTCAAATCCATTTACCACTCCCCAGTTCCTCTTCACTGACTCCAAAACACTTAATGCCTAGTTCCCTCATATCAACACATAAGAAACAGCCTAAACTGCTTCCATTCTTACTAATCTAACTCTTTCCAACTAATCTTATATACTGTTGCCAGACTGAATACTTCCATTGGCCCCCAAACAGCTAAAATAATCTTAAAAATGGACAAAGCTGGAAGACTCTCCTTTCCTGATTTCAAAACCCACCACAAATCCAAACAGTGTGGTGCTACCAGAAGAACAGATATATAGACCAATGAAATAAAATAGAGAGCCCAGAAATAAAATCTCATGTAGACGGTCCATTGATGCTATGGTAACTAAGCTGGAGTTGTAGAGAAGGAGGTAGAGACTACTAGACCCATGATGAAACCTCTGCTCCAGGCTTCCTAAGACATAATAGGAACTCATCCTGCAAAGGCAGTATCCTGAGAAAGGATGGCCTCCTATGAGGACGTGGAGAGCAATTTGACAAGCTCAGTTCACGCTCCTAGAATGCTCTGGTGACTGAATTGTTTGAGATTGCTGCTGCAAACAGTAGCTCTGGAAGCTTTGCACTTCTGATGGCTTGCTTTTGCTAAGCCACCTACCCAGTAATCAGCCTTGACTCCAACAATTTGCTCCTTGACTCTCTGCTTTTCTGACTCTCAGAATTTGCTGTCAAGACTTCACTCTCTACCATTTCTTCATACTGGAACCCAAGCTATTCTTGGAGACCCAGGTCACCTGCCAACCCTACACAGCCTTCCTTGGCTGCTGCTTTGACAAAGGCATCTCCCTGCCTCTCACCCTCTGTCGCATTTCTAGAGTGCATTCACAGTGTATCTGGTTGAGAATAAAAGCCATTTGCTTCTGTTTCCTGGGTTTCTAGAGGGCACCTATCATGGATGATTCATGGCTCTAGCCCATCAGGGCTGAGACAGAAAAGAGCTAAGAAAGTACTTGCCAAGTGGGCATGTGCACAAATTCTTGACAATTACAAGTTCAGTCCTTGCCCAATAAATTATTCTTTGGAGGCAGAACATGAGAAATTGAGTGACTATAAATTTCAGACTATGTGCATGTGTATGGGTGTGTGTGTGTGTGTGTGTGTGGGAGAGAGGGGGGGGGGGGGGAGAGAACCAAAAACAATGAAAGATTGAAAAAGGGAGACTCAATTAAATTGAAGGAGCATCCCATGGAGATAATTTCTGCAGACAAAAAATACTCTTGTCTTGATCAGTAACTCAGGTGACTTCAATGTATAAAAGAAATAGCACTCTGGTATTCAAATGTATCATTTCCACTAACACCTGGACCATTTACTAGCTGTGTGAACTTGGGAAAATCATGAAACTTCTGAGCCTCATTTTTTCCCTTTGTAAAATGAGAGTAACAGCACTTGTCTTTACAATGCCCAGGGTAAATGTAAGAATACTTTTACAAACACAACGTCCTGCACAATATAAAATATTTTTATTGTTAAGTGATTCTCTATGCAACTTAACCACAGATGCTTTCTCACATTTAGAAAAGCTAACACAAAGTATAATCATTTACTGAGTGAGTATATGCTATACACTTAACATGCCTCTTCAGATACAGTGGTTCTGAAGACTTGGGGTAAAGACAGAGAAACAAGAGGAATAAGGGTACAAATAACAATAGCAAAATGAAGTTCTAGCCAAATAAATAAATATTCTGCTCTCCCCAGAATGTTTAGAAGTCTTGGAAAGGAACCACAGAAGACGCCCCAAGGTGGCACTAACTGGGCATATCAAGTGCTTCTGCAACTGATGAACCCCACATTTCCTCGGATCTGGGAGTATTACTGGGTCACTTTATTTTTTTAATGGACAAACTGTTCTTGAACAATTTGCAAGACATAAACAAGCTATTGTGATGAATCAATCAAAGAAGACGGTTTTGTCCTCAAAATCCAGTGAAATTGCCAAGTCCAAACAACCAGCACAACCAAGCAGTCAGACACACAAAAACATCCCCAAACCCCAATGTCCTGGCTTAGCCCTGGATAGGCTTTTCTTTACCCGTTTTGGTCTGTAACTCTGCACCCCCACATCTACAATGGGCAAGTCCCACTCATCAGCAACTTTCAAAAGGCCTCCAAAGTCTACTGGATGCTTATCTTCCATCAACTTATGTTTTCTGAATTAGAATAGAATGCAACAAGTAATCTCTTGAAAATCAAGTGTTGTCTCTGGGGAAGCACTCCAAGAAAAACCTCATTCCTTGTATTTCATTCACTCTGCTTTCTTCACTCCCTCAGATTAGGAAGTCATGTGATGGAAGACAGTCCCGAATGCAAAGTCTGTGACATGTTCTGGGCAGAAGTTCAGGCACCTTGTTATTTTAGCAGACCTGATCTGGCTGCCCAACGACATAATTTAGCTGAGTGAGGAACCCGTCCCCTCCTCCCGCTTCATTTGGCCAGCTGCCTAGGAAGGTCTTTCATTCTGAGGGCAATGGATTTATTGCTCCCTTTTATTTCTCCAACAGTAGTTCCAGTTCTCTGAGTTTCAAGTTCAGTGAGCTCAGCCTTGGCATCCAAGGATCTCCTTATGTCTCATCCTTAAGAGCATTTGTCCCAGGTCTGTTTGCCAAGGACATGGTGGCAATTCCCTTCCTGGCACTTGAGTCTGCAATATTATGCTTCTGCTTATAAACAGACCCATCGCAACACTTGAGTTACCTCTCCAAGTCCTTCTGGCACTATCATAGCTTAACTGGAACTAATGATATAACTTTATAAACTCACAAAATTATCAGATTAGAGGGAAATCAGAAAGGAATAAGGAGGTGTGTTAGTCTTCAGGTCAGCAAACAATGGGAAAATTGCCAAATCCAGCCCATTTCCTGTTTTGGTAAATAAAGTTTTATTGAAACACAGCTACAGTCATTAATTTACTCATAATCCATGGCTGCTTTTGTGTTCTGTTGGCAGAACTGAACAGCTAAATTTCTGATCAGCAAAACCTACAATATTTTCTGTGTGGACTTACCAAAGTTGGCCAAACCTGATCTAGTCCTTGAACTCATTTTACAGATAGAAATTCAGATTTAGTCAGGTTAAGCAGAGTTCCTAGGGAATAAGTGCAATTTCTGAAGCACTATAACTAGGGCAGTGCTGGGCATATGGTACTATACATTCAATAAATACTGGTTATCACCAGTGTCTGAAAAGAAACTTTATGCTCCTTCAATGTGGAACAGTGCTAAAATGATTTTTAAGACATTGTTGCCCTTAAGAAATTCACTAGATGAGAGGAAAGACATCAACAGATAATTTCAACATAATGTTGTATGTTTTAGTTTTCTGTTGTTGCTATAACAAATTACCACAGACAATTATTTAAAGCAACACAAATTCATTATCTTACAGTTCTATAAATAATAAGGCTCTCACAGTTATCACTGGGCTAAGATCAAGGTGGGGGCCGGGCTGCATTCCTTGCTGGAATCTCTAAGGAGAATGAATTTTCTTGCCTCTCCAACTTCTAAAGACTGCCCTCATTCCTTGGCTTGTAGCCACCTTGTTCTGCATTCAAGGCCAGCAAAGGCTATTGAGTTCTTTTCATACCACATTATCCCAAAGTCTTCTTCTGTCTCCATCTAAGGACCCTTGTGGTAACACTGGGCCCACTCACATACTCCAGCATAAATTCCCTACCTTAAGGTAAGCTGACTTAACAACTTTAATTCCATCTGCAACTTTAATTCCCCCTCACCATGATACCCAACATATTCACAAGTTCTGGAGACTAGGGCCTGGGTACCTTGGAGGTGGGGAGCAGGGAGTGCTGTGTGTGCACAGTGCTATAAGCCTGAAAGGGCAATTCACCAGCACAGGGCTACAGCACGGACAAGAAAGAGCAAGAGCTCTTTCATGGCACACATTTTTTAATTCCCCATAATTTTCTAAAAATCCCACCATATTTCAGCATATTTCTAAATTTAAATGTATTTTAAAGTTCCACTTCTGCCCCATAGACATTAGTCTTTTCTCTTTGTAACTATCATCTTGATAGTACATTTAAGAAAAAAAGAAACCTATTAGATATTAGGTCGAAAATTTTTAGGAAGTTTGAGTTAGAATTTCACTAAAACCAGTAACAGACTCTCCCCGTGGAATTAGTTTTCTTGGGTTCATTTTATAGATAAGAAAACTCAGAAAGACTAGGCACCTGCCCACACAGACCACAGCTGAGGCCTAGAGAAAGTTATTTCATCTCTCTGAAGTTCATAATCAGAATGAAATATGTTAGTGTAGCATTTTTGTGATGGTGAATGTGGCAATGCCTTAAAAGGGTGGAAGGAGTATTAAAACTCATTTGAGAAAAATAAATTCTATGAGTTTGCAAAAAGCTGGAGCGATATACAGCATATGCCTGAGATAGTGGAAACATTTTATTACAAGTATATTTAACTCTTCAGACAAAAATATAACTGACACTAAAAGATATAAAACTGTGATCTTTCACTGCTTTCATGACATAGAAAAATTATGTTTGTTTAGAAAAATATGAAGCTTTTCATGAAACTATTAACAAATACAGAGAGAGAGTGTAATTGCATGTGCGAATCCCGAGGCACAGCAGCGAGAAGTGAATTGCCTGCTTGGAGAATGTGTGAGTGCCCATAACTGGAAGTATGCAAGCAGAGGCAAGAAGACTACTTGACATGAATGTCATAACGGACATACAAGATTTATAAATTCAAGAAACCCAGACAATGGCCTGTAAAGGCCCTTTCAACACTGACACTTTATGATTCCATGATTCAAAGTACAAGGGCCAGTTACTGGCAATAAGAGACTCAGGTTTCTTTTTATAGGTATAGTCAGAAACCCCCACCTCATGCCATGCCAGGACACTTATCCTAACTGCAAGTAGGTGCTTCCTAAGGGTAGGATATAAAAATAACCCTCTAGGCAAGATCAGGCAAAAAAACACAACTTGCAATGTGGACAACACCTGTGTATGACCCTAACACCCATGTCTCATTATCCCATTGACAGTGAAGCTTCTTAGCTCCCGAGTGTCCCCAAAAGCTCCACTCTACCCACTCTCGGGCCAGGATTCTTCAGAGGCCAAATATGGTCTCACCTAGAAGTATGAAGGGGCGCACCTACAATGTCAATGCTTGCAAATCCTACTCTCTCCCATATCTATAAACTTGCTTAATGGAACTAGTCTCTTCCCTTTGATTTAATGGGTGTGAAGATCTGGTATAAAGAGTTCAAAACATGTGAGAACTTTCCAATCTGGCCCTTGTTAACTGAGGCAGAGGTGATGCAACAGTATTTCTTAAACTAAGGTGTACACATTTCCACCCTTTACAATAAAAAAAATTTTTAATTAAAAAAAAAACAAGTAAAATACCAAATTACCAAGACGGAAAATTCCCACCGTAAACAACTAGAGCTACGCAGGAGAGAAAAACAAGACGTCCAGTCACAAGAGCTAAATGCCCTCCTGTTAAGAGAAACTATACACACATTCCCACGCAGAACCCTTTCCTTGTGAATAGGGCTAAAGGTGCAGGAAATAGTTTGATAGAGACATTATACTACTGAGACAAAACTGAACCAGATTATCTGTTTGTTTATTAGATTGTGGATTTAGGCACATTGTTCTTCGCTAAGAGCTCTTGACATGAGCAGACACACACATTCTCTGGAATGAAGGCTTTTGTGAGAGTATTTTATGGTACTTAGGCCCTTGAAAAGACTTACAAAAGCTGTCACACCAGAGGATTAAACCCAATCTTTGGGGCCACCCCATTAGGAGGGTCCAGTTCACTGCACACAGCCTTAACTAGGACATGTGAGCTTTCTTGGACATAATACCAAACGGTTCCGACTCATTCGGTGTGGAATTTCTCATGTTACCCCCACCCACAAAGCAAACACAAAATCCTGAGTGCCGGGGGATGAAAATAAAAGTAGAGTACTCTAGAAATGGAATTCGGCTACAGTTCATTTCTGTCACTAAAAGAAAAAAGATTCTCTTGGCTTTATTTTTATTTAAATTTCAGTCAGGAACATTCGTAAAATGATAAATAAATTCCCATTCTAATTCCATATTTTACCAACTGAATACAAGATCACACAGCACCCATTCGGGTTCTAGTTTGTTTTCGTTTCCTTGTTTTCAGAGTAAGGCTTTTAAAGCCTCGAACGGGATCTAAAATTAGGCCAGCATGTAGAATTCAGGGTCTCATCTTAAGCTTTCTCAATATTTAAGAAACACGCAATGGCAATTCATCCCCAAACAATAGATGTATACATGTGAGAAGACCGCATATTCCTAGAAACAGGGGGACTTCCCACAGTTCATTCAAACACCCGCACCCTTTGTTTCTCCACAAGTTCAAGTGCTGGTCTACAAAGTGCCTATTTATCCCATCGATTGTAAAATAGGTATAATAAGTATTGCTCTATCTTTGTAGTCAATGACTTATCCATCTTTCTCTTCCTTGACATCTTGCTCTTCCTTTTTCTTAAATATTTCATTTGTAGAATCGAGTACACCAATGTTGTACAATGGAACTTTTTACAATTTTGGAAATGTTTTCTATGGTGTAATATTTGCCATGCATAGCTATTGAATGCCTGGATTTCTTTAGTTAAGTTTAATTAATTTAGATTCAAAGTCAAATTTGTAGCTACAACAATTGGACCTCACAGATTTAGTCATATTATACTTAAAATGGTTCATTCTACTCTTCAATCCCCCCCAAAGAAACATCTACTACAAAAGAAGTCCAATTTTTCTGTCTAACTCAAGCCCTTGACAACAAATAACTTAAACTATATTAAAGATTTTAGAGTAAGAGTTGAAAACATGAACACACGCCTGCATTGCCATTTATCTGAATAGAGTAATACCTTTGGGAAAAAGAATCATGTCTTACTTTCTCTCAAATCTCCAAATCCAATCAATACTGTGTCAAGCACATGTACAAATCAGCAACTGTGAATAGGAACGGTTGTTTAGCATGTACCGCTAGAGTGTAAAGTAAATGCAACACAGTGAAAAGCTCCAGGTGCCAGTGCTAGTGTCATCGTGGGCTTTGTGTAAACCTGGGACATTCATTCCACAAGAAAGTTCTCATGCTTCACAAGGATGTTATGAGACCCATGTTACTGAGAGGATGCAAAGTTTCTTACAAAAGCCTAGCACAGAATAGGCAAAGCACAGAAGCTGGTTAAAGTCTCCTATCCATCTCGCCAACGAGCAAGTGTGTTGCACAGCTATAAAGTTTCTTCCCAGGCCCCATCCTAGCCATGAACAGCTAGCACAATGCTCATGTCCTGTGAAGAGAGGAGTGTATGTAATAACACTAACTTTAGCAAAACTAGATTCTTGTGAGTCCTCTTTCTTTGTAAAGATACTATAAAAGCAGCTAAAAATATGTAAAGTGAAATTGGAGAGGTTTTTATGCAAGAATAGGCAGACGTTAATGGAACACAAAGTGCATGCATATACACTATATACTAAAAGAGAGCAAAATTAATGAGCAAAGGTAAGATTATTCATTAAACAGAATTGGAAAAACATATAAGCCATTTTTAAAAATTAATTTATATCTTTACCTTAAACGAAAAGTAGTTTCAGTTTGATTAAAAGCTGAATATTAAAAAAAATTTGAAACCAACTTGTACATGCTTCCAAATTGAAACAAAATTGAAAGACCCAAAAATGTAATACACACTGCACACATTTACATATATAGAAAGCTTACATAATTGTCAATACACACTAATACAGCAACAATAATATATAAATTATTTTTTAAAAAAAAACAGTTCAATGAAAGTGACATATATGGGAGAGGCAGTGTAGTATCAGCCTGAAGACTCCACCGTTAGAAACCATGAAAGTGCTTTTCTTGAGGATCCCTGACCACTGTCTTCTTGAAGCTGCTTTATAGCATCTTTCAACAGTTCTTCAGAAGCTATGGTGTCAAGTAGTCTCTCCCTAGTATGGCTAATTTTCTCTGGATGACATTATCTGTATTATAGCGTAGAGTGCTCAGAATTAAATACCTAGTTTCCAAGTTGAAGTCTGTCTGAGGGAAAGTAAACTTAGACATGAAGGGAACTCCACTCCACTAGAGGATACTCCTTGCTCTATACTGCTAATTCCTACAGAGGCTGCCCAGAGGCACACTCCTAACCACTCAATCTCAGGCATCACCAAGTGGCTTTCTATCATCCTAACCTTGCTCGTTTCATGTTCTCAACACTTTACCAATATTCTTCCAAAATGAATGCTTGTAAGTAAAATTTGCATGTATGGTTTTAGAAACTAAAACATGGTTTCCTAAAATTTTGCCACGCTTTGTAAGCCATAAATGAAGAAGCAGAAACAGTCCATTCCTCCACACTAGAAATGAAATCAGTGTAGATACTGGGACAAAGGATTAAGTAGAACACTGCTCCAAACACAACAGGCCCTGGAACATGTCAAATGTTCTGGAATGATCAAGGCCTGGTTTTCAAGTCCTACTCTTTCCAAGAGGAAATAATTAATCTGGAGATCAGTCATTTGAAGTCTTCAAAGGCCAAAGCAGAGAGAATACTTAAAAGAGTTGTCTTGACCCATATCTTGGTATAGGATGGATGATACTGAATCTAACGTGGAGGTGTCATTCTGAAGGGCACATGGATGACTTGTGAGGAGAGTGCTGCTAAGGAGCCTTGATCCCTGCACTCCAATCGCAGCCAAGTTTAAGAACTATGTACCCTTTATGAACCTTGTTAAGGAACAAAAATAGGAAAGGCAGACATATCCTAGAATGTTGATGTTAGCATTAATGAACATAAAAATGTCTTCAAATGAATGAAACTATTTATCTTCCAATAATTTTCATGATAAGGCAGACAAAACCAAAGCCAGAATTTTTACATAATTGGCTAATATCCTCAATGTGCAGTAGTGATTTCACCAAATTGTTACTAAGAAATTGTCCACCATCTCCCTAACCATCTTTCCTTGAATGTAGACATTCCAATTTCAAGCAAAAGATTCATAGATATAAAAAAAGGTAAAAACTTGTCTTTCTCTAACTGGCTTATTTCACTTAACATAATGTTCTCCAGATCCATCCATGCTGTCTGAGAAAGGCAAACAGCATATGACTTCACTCATATGTGGAATCTAATGAACAAACTGAACTAACAAGAAAAATAGAGACAGACTCATAGATAGACAGCAGGACGATAGCTGGGGGGCAGTGAAGGTTAGGGGGTGGAAGGATGAAGCAAAAAGGAAAAAGGGACTCATGGACATGGACAGCAATGTGGTGATTGTGGGGGGAGAGAAGGATATAAGGGGGCTATATGGTAATGGAAAAATACAATATTTTTTTAAAAGGTAAAAACTGTTAACAAAGACAAAACATGGACATGTAACCGGGCATTCTTTTGATCTCAAAATGAAGGATCAAAAATAAATAATCAACATTTATTACTAAGAGAAAAATAAGATTGCATGTACCCTAATTTCTATTGATAATAATCAAATATTAAAGTTCAGAACTAGGTATGGTGGGAAATATGAAACCCTGTCTCGCTTGAGGTCACATTAGAATAGAAAGGGCCCCATGACAATGGACTCCCAAACTTTTCTTTTCCATGGTTTTTATTTTAAAAAGTAAAACCATACTTATAAGAACTGTTTTGGAAAACAGCTAATGAATCAAGTTTTTAGAAAAGTCAACAATGGACAGAAAACACAGACATTGAAGAATGGGAATGAAAAACCAGTACATAAATTCTTCTCCCTTCCTCCTATTAATGGACTATCCTGTGACATACTAGTGTGTGAGGACTTTGTGAAAATGTGTTGTGAAACCAAGCATCAGGTGCACTTGTTAGGAAGTTGTGGCCAGTGTGGTTAAGTGCCATCTTGTATTTGCCATCTCTCCTTCTACATCCCATTCTTATTTTTCCTTCATTCCTGTGTACCCTGGGTATGTTTCTCCTTCCAATCAAGGGCATAGGTTTCTGCATCAGGCACTGTTTTCTCAGGAATCTAGTCTAAGACAAACACCTACATTGTACCATGCTTGGTGAACAAACACCCACTTCCTTGACTCAGGGAATGGGAGAAACCACAATAATAAAAGTATGAGAGAGTGCGCTTAACCTGGGCTGATTTCAGAATCTATACTTGCAGAAATTTGTAAAATAAGACCACAACTCTGCTATAAATCAAATACTAAATGATATTCTAAATAATTTAAAAATGTTACTTGTTTGGGCTTGGTGCAAAAGTGTCGCTAAAATTAATCTACTTGCGATAATTCTCTGATAAACTCAGACCAATCTGAGATGTCTTCCAACCAAATATGCCCCTTAGAGTTTAAACCTTGAACTGCTAACAGTCCTGCATGCAGTCCCCAAAGCTAAGCCTACCTCCAGAAAACAGTGAAATAGGCAAAATGAAAGAGTGCATTTTATGAATCCCTCTTCCACAAAACAGCAGCCATGCCCATGCTCATGCAAAAGCTACATGATCAATACCTTCAAAAGAAGCTTCTAGCACGTTCTTCATGGTTGAGAGAAGTCTTTTAGCCACACCCACTAAAGATTAAAGTTTACAATAGCAATTAAATGATATGATATCTAGGGTTAGCTTCAAAATAATCTTGGGTGAGGGAAAGGAACAGGTGTAAAGATAAATCAAGAATGGCTATGAGTCAAATCATTGCTGAAGTTGGATAATATGTTCATGGAGGTTCATTATAGTATTCTTGTCACTTCTGTATATGTTTAAATTCTTCTATAATAAAATGTTTTAAAATTAAAAGCATATATTTTTAAAGTTAGAATAATAACCCTCACTATCCTAAGGCTAAAAAAGGTTATGCAGCTCATCATTGTTCACTTCATTTCTTAGTTAAATGTACCACCCTCATCTTGTTTTACAAAATAAAAAGGTAGACAACTCTTCAAAATCAAGAAAAAGACCATCTTGAAGTGAGTCTCAGCCAGTATGTTTAATGTTTCATGTGGATTGGAAGTGTCTTGAATTTCTGCTGAATTTTTTATACATGTACACAATTTAACCCATATCTGAGTTCTCCTTCAATTATCTCTTCAAAAACTTAAAAAGGTGGCTAGTGGATGCAAAATTAAGTACCACTTGATTCGAATTTACTGGAAACTGTTTACACTGGAAATCTGACTTGTGAATGCCTGAGGTAACTGCACAAGTACAATATTTGCATTTGCCTAAGGAAATGAACTAAAAATACAATATCTGCTGCCCTGAATATCAGCTCATAGCTAAATAACGATATGCTGCACATCACTAATACCATTATGATTGGTATAGCACTAATTGAGTGACCTCCAAGGACAAAGAGAACACTACCAGATTTTAATTCTCAAACCATTCCCCTGAGGAGTGCTGAGTGTTGGGAGAACTGACACTTAAACAGTATGATTCCAAACCTGGGAGTATTTCAAATGTTCAGACTCATGTAGTGAAGAGCCAGGATTTAACTCTCACTGGGGAAACTATATTCAGGAGAATTCTATCATGTTAATGCATTAATGTATGTTTTGTTCTTCAAAAAACAAGATGCAATTGAAATTAGATCGGCACCCAAATGCCCAGTACCCCAGTACATTTGTCCTGTGCACTGGAAACCTTTGAGAACTATATTATTTAACTATACAACAAGATGGCAAGTTTGTGGGACAGGGCACACTGTGAAGTAGGAAAAGATCTTAATGTCACCAACTTATTACTGTACTGGAATATCTTTGCCCCCAGATCTCTCAGGAACAGTATTGTCCAGACTCAGTTCCAAGTCTTCAGCACTTTCTGAGGAACCCTGACCACTGTTTAACAGGACTGAATTCTGGGGAAGACTCCACTGTTCTAAATCTACCACCCATGTGCACTCTGAATATACACAGAGAAATCTGAGCACCTCTTTCTAATGGTTTTCAGATGACTCTTGTCCAGACATTAAATTCTGTGACTCTAGTAAATGTCTACTTTGGATACCAAAAGGAAGTGCTAGAGCTTCTAAAGAGTTAATGCAAATACTAGAACTGCCTAATTATCTGCAAGGAGGAACTCCAGCTCTGGCTAGTTACCTCTTGCCCTTTCCCTCAAAGGATTCAGTAACTAAGTGACTGCTGCATCCTCCATATAAGCAATCTTATATGAGTAATTATAGACTATTATCACGTCATTCCATGCACTTTTCTACCTTGAAATTAGCTCCCTTTCTTCTAAATCAACAGGCATTTCCTACATCCTGGCTCCATTTCTTTAGCTTACTTATTTGCTCAGTGTGCTCACATCCTTCTTCAACCAGAAGCCAAGGTTGGCTCTACCATCAGTGGTCAGAGGACATGTATTGCTTCTTTGAAATATGGAATATTTTCATGCCTATGAGCATATTGATGCACACCAATCTCCATCCTGATTCCCACATACCAAACCCCATTCAGAATTAAACTCTTCAAGTCCAGCACCAAAGTCCTCAGCACAATTAAGCTTTTGCTGACTTCTTCATTCTAATTATTTTCTATTTTCATTGCTTTCTCCTAGTAGATACCTGTGTCTCCCTTATGGCGTGACAACTTTCTACCTTATAACTATATCTATACCTACCTGTCAGATCCCTGCTCAAGAAAACTATGATTAATTTATATGCCTCCTACAGCAGCTTTTCAGATATTTTTGATCATGGCCCAGAATAAGAAATATAGTTTACACTAAGATTGAGCATGTATGGAAGTACATGAACACACACACATGCACAACTGAAACTAAAGTTTCCCAAAACAATACCGACCCTAATACATGTGAAGTACTTAGTTTTGCTGGTCATATCACAACTCATTGATTTAATTTATGACCTACTATGTGACCCACTTCTCAGAGTACATGGTGCAGGGTGTCTTACATAGTATCAATAAGCCAAAAAAAATTAATAAATGAACCAGCCTACAAAAAGACATCTGTTTTTTCACAATCATGTTTGTCCACTGAAGTTCTCTTTATTCCCTTAATAAAAAGATTCCCTATAAAATCCTGGACAAAATGAATATCTTCTACAAAGTTTAAGCAATGAGAGCAATCAGAGCAGGTCACATTCATTTTTTGCCCCCCCCAAATTCACCAACATGGCCCATCTCATTCTCCAGTCAGTACATGATGATAAAAATTTCACTTTAGCCCTGGCTGGTATAGCTCAGTGGATTCAGCACAAGCCTGTGAAGCAAAGGGGCACCAGTTCGATTCCCAGTCAGGGCACATGCCTGGGTTGTGGGCCAGGTCCCCAGTAGGGGGTGCTGGAGAGGCAAAAATGCATTGATGTTTTTCTCCTCTCTTTCTTCTTCCCTTCCTCTCTCTAAAAATAAATAAATAAAATTTTCACTTTAATCCTTATTTTTAGATCAAGTACACAAATCTACCATTTTCAACCACAGTTTACGTCTTACACAGAGTAGGTGATTGATAAAATTACACTAACTTAAGTCTTATACATGACATTAATTATTTCACCAATCAAGGAAACCAAGGATTTGAGCACTCATCCTCTGAGTGTGTTTTATTTATCTCAAACATTAAATGAGCCCTATTATCAGGAATGTATAAAGCACAGACTTCAGCTTCTCCTGGGTGAGAGTAGATTCAATTTTATACAAACTGTTTTAAGAATTTCTGTAGAACTGGAAGGCCAACCATGTCCAGTCAATACAGCCCTTTTCCCTCCTTATATGTCCATATGATGGTAGCATGTGGCTCTTCCCCCAGTGTCATTATTAACATTCCCTTGAGATTTTATCAGGTTCTCAAGTAAAAATTCAGTCTCTATAAACTGCTCTGAAACCATAAAGTTGGATGAACTTGATGAATTAAACCTATGCTTTCTATTAAACTGCCATCCACTCATTCTGCCCCAGAATTCTCATTCTATTTTAGCTCAGGTCTTATAAAGACAAATTCAAAACCAGCGGGTCCACAATTTGTGTCACTGGGATTGTATAAAGGATACATCTCCAAATGCTTACTGCTTGAGTTGCTTTTCCAATAACATATTGTGAAGACCTTCTAAAACATAAGATAAGCAATTAGTGCATCTTTGTGAGTAATATCTAAACCTGGAGTTGTTTTTGAAGAATACAAATACAGTTGTATAGCTGAATTATTTCTAGATAGAAAAGTTTTAACAATTAGTTTATCCCAAATTATAAATTTTAGATGTCTACCACTGAGTAATCTTTGAAAAGATTAAAGTCTTGAAAAACAAATCAAAGAGCTACATTGGTTTTCCATTGAGAAAAATTACTGAAAATTATCAAAGCCCATGATTCTCAAATATTGTTAACTGGGAATGTCAGTGGCTTTAGGCTTTAATCACAACACTGAATAGCCTGAGACCTGAATATCTCCAGCCCACTGTCCTGTGTGGTACAGGCTCAGGAATTCTCCCCACCACCCAGGACCACACTAAACAACCTGACACACCAAAGGAGAGTAAGTGCAGTAGACACTGCATTGTTTCTACTGCATTGTGCCACCTGGAAATCAGAAGACATGTGGTCTTGTCCCGACAGACGCTTTGACCATACGGCTATGAGAACCTAGACAAAGTCACTTTTCCTTTGAACCTTATTTTTCTCCCTGTAAAATCAGGTGCTGAGATGAGCTCAGTGATTTTTAAATGTAGTTTCACAGAATGATATGGGAAACTTTTGTAAAGTACTGATGTGCAGGTCCACTACAGAAAAATTAGATAAGATCTTCTGGAGGTTGAAGCTCTGACATTTGCATTTTATAAAATCTCTACTGCTGATTCTACAGCACAGCCAGGGCTGATGGCCTAGATGATCTCTGAGGTTTTTCTCAACACTATCTAAGGTTCTCTATCCAAGAGGATCAAAGAGTTAGACCACTCAGGCCACAAGTCTCACATGCTCCCACGTTTCAGAAATCCTCTTTAATGGCAACAATGGAAGAAGAGTCACCATCCCCTCTTCCAGTAGTCACATGGTCACCAGCACCTGAAGTCTGAAAGCAACTGTGAAATAGCAGTTGAGTGGTTTCATGGTCAGCATATCATCTCTAGAAAGCCTAGAAGTGATAATTAGGGCTGAAAACATAAAAGAAAAGTAAAAGGAACAATAAAAATGGTCCAATCCTACTCTATAGATGGCTCTACCTCATTGCCATTTTAAAAACATACATTTTGGCAGGCACAAAGTTTTCGAAGAAGGGAGACAGTGGGGCTTGGAGAATAGCAAGAAATGCAATGCACCAAAGAGAAGCTGATACATTCTGGAATAAGCAAAGTATTTCAGTCAGTCAGAGAAAAATTAAGGAAACTCGGGAAAACACAGTTAGACAAGTAGAGAAGGGCTCAATTATTTTTTTTAGATTTTATTTATTTATTTTTAGAGAGGGAAGGGAGGGAGAAAGAGAGAAAGAGAGAAACATCAATGTGTGGTTGCTGAGGGTCATGGCCTGCAACCCAGGCATGTGCCCTTGCTGGGAATTGAACCTGCGACACTTTGGTTCACAGCCCGCGCTCAATCCACTGAGCTATGCCAGCCAGGGCTAGGGCTCAATTATTTTTAAAAATGAAAAGAGAAAAAAAAGAATACCAAAAAACCCACTCAAGTTTTCAGGAGGCATTGAAACAGCAGCGGCCTCAGGCGTTAAAGACAGAGAAGTTAAGTGTTGTCCACGTGAACCAACAGGTTACAAAGAAGCTTTTACACAGAGCTGAAATGATCTATGGTCCATTTTCATGAAGTGCTGACCCTGACAGCCCACTGGCACAGAGCCTGGAGGGTGGCAGAAAGAGACATGTTTAAGGAAAACTAAAAGTGAAACGCCACCTGCTACTTTCACTGGTTCACAAAGGCCATGTGAGATTTGAGTGGCAAAAGGAAGCTGAACCTGCAGGCTCACTTCAAATCATGAGACAATTCCAGCATGCTTACTAAAGAAAGCTGTTTCCAGTCATTTCAGTGGTGCCCTGCATGCTTTTTTAAGGTAAGTACTGTGGACAGGACTCTCCTGAGATTATTAAGCACAGAACACATGTTTAAGCCCACTACCTTCAAGCAGAGTATGAGAAAGTTGTTTTTCACTGAAAAATGAAAGCATTAGGTGCAGAAGTGGCAGACAACTCCCACTCCCCACCAGATGGGACATGAAAGAAGCAAATGAAATAATTCATTAGGAAAAGAGAGCACTGTAAGGATGATGGAACTGACAGCAAATCGTTGCAGCTGTTCTGTATCACAAATGACAGGGGAGTGCTTTATCCTCTTACCCTGACGTATGTTCACGCATGTGCACGCGCACGTGTTTGAGCACCATTTGAGCCATTATTTATTTATTTCTAGCTGGTCTATTTTCCTCCTTTTTACAATGTAAAATTCAGGAGGACAAGGGCTTTGGTAGGCTGATTCTCAGTCCTAAAACAGGATCCTACACATGATGGGTTCTCAAACACTGCGTGACTGCCTGAGTGAATGAATGAACAAACAAATTGCCATCGTTTTTCTTTTCTATCATGAACTTATGTGTCCATATTTTGTTTCACAAAATCCTGAGAAAAATCTAGTTCAGGTATAACAATACATGTTTTCTGGTTAGTATGTAATCAGAGAAGCAAACACAACATATTGATGTCAAGTGTAGGATTTAGATGCATAGCTAATGTTATAAGACTATTTTGTCCATAATTGTGTTCTAATTTCTCAAAATTTACCTCCATACCTCAGTTTTTCAAAATATACATACATAAATATAAAGCCAAACACATATGGACATAAGCTGATTATTTGCATTAGAAAAAGAATAAATAGGGGAACCATATCAGTGTTGTACAGGTTGAAAATGCCATCGTTGTGGGTTAAAGTATTGAAATAATTTAGTTGTTCTATTTGCAAGAAATAAAAAGTGTCTGAATTTCCTAAGATGAAATTTCCAGGTTCGCATATTTTAATGAAGAGAGGAAAAACACAGATTCTGAAGAGGCTTGAGGTAGATTTAAAGGTGTATTTTTAAATTATGCACTGTATTTTCAAAGTGAAGAAGAATCTCTAGGAAAAGGGGATAGGGGAGGTGGAGGTGCATATAGGGGGATAAATGGTGATGGAAGAAGACTTGGGGTGGTGAACCCACAATACAATATACAGATGATGTACCATAGAATTGTACACCTGAAGCCTATATAATTTTATTAAATGTTGTCACTGCAATAAATTCAATAAAAAAGAATCTCTCCTTAAAGGTCACTCTTTATATACATGCTGACAAAATTAGGGGCACATCATCCTTTGCTGAATGAGAGCTTATTAGAAGTGTTGGTGTGTGAGCCACTTCCTTTTGTTTTCTGGGGAAAAGCTAAGGCTCGAAAAAAACTCTGTTAATGAATCATCTTAGGCTTGCAACTTTAAAATTTAAGTCAGTAAGATTGATAAATTAAGGTTCTGATGGCAACACGATTCTTGCCTGTCATGCACATCGTAGAGCTATAACAGGAACACTTGTTTCCCTCTTAAGGATTGGGGAGGATTGATACAAGGCTGAGACTCGGCATTGCTAATGAGGAATGTCAGCAAAAGAAGTTCTGAAGCTCTCCGTGCTGCTGGAGCCAGCATAGCAGAGAAAGGTACATAAGACTCAGGCTACCATTTTCTCCTCAGCCGGGAGGTAAAGGAGTAACAGCCCTTCATATCTCTTCAGCTATTACAACTTACAATGCACTTTTGCCCACAATAGGTCATGTGAAGGAGAAGTACTGCCCAACACTGTTTATCCCCATCTGATAAATGGAGAAGCTGAGTTCAATAGGGTAAGCGACCTCTCTACGTCACAGCCTGCAGGTGACGAAGGCAGGCCTCAGAGACCAGGCCAGTACTTTGTTTCTGCACACAGTGCAGCGTTAAACTGCAGCTACATAGGCAAGAACTGGCCTTCTACTTCCACTTTGTTTATATTGTTTCAAAAACAGAGGTTGCCATTTTTATTGTTGGGATAATGGTTAACAAAGGAAACATTAAGTGGAGCCCACATATGGAAATGCTTTTTTTTTCCCCTCCTCTTAGCAAGTACTACGTGTTCCTTTGCGTATGGGTGGTTGGTCATAAAAGCACGGAAAATGAAGTTCACCTAGTGAAAATCAAGTTCTGAGAGGACAGATCACAAACATGTCTCCATTGCCTTGTCCACCTGCCTTTGTCTCGCCTTTGAAACAGATGAAAAATGTGTATTTCTTAGGATGTTTTGTGTCATCTCCAAAATGGTTTTACAAATAGACACATAAACCCATTCTATGTGTTCTTAATTAAGCAAGGAGGCCCTAGAAGCCCATCAGTCCCCTCTGAGTTACTGGGATGCTCTGCTGCTTTGTAAAGAAAATTCACACTCTCAGGATAAAACACCCCAGTATGACATACAACAGCCAAAAATGAGGAGGCAGCTTGGCAAAGCAGTTTCCATAAAAGGGGGATTGTATTAAAAAAATGCATACACACTGCTTGATTCTTAAGTTTAGAAAATTCCCCACAGTGAAAGTATGAACTGAAGCCACAGCTACATAACTATCTGAGCAAGAAACGCAAAAAGAAGTGGATATCGGGACATGTCTCCCTTGGCCTCATGCAACAAATCACAGAAAGTATGGTGTTGCCCAGGCTGCCCATCTGTCACATTAACATATGGACAATGTCAGGTTTTGCAACAAGCTATTCACTATCTAAGCATCAGCTTCTGGCAAGAAAGACAGAGGGAGAGAAGAGTAAGGGAGAAGGGCGGCACTGATGATTGAGAGGGGTGTTAAAGAAACACAATAATTAGTGGAAAAGGAGAAGAAACAAGGGACACATTTAACTTTGCACAGTCATCCTGAGCCCTGACATCAGTGCTCACAACTCCCACCATCCTCCATTATGACCCAGTGATTCTGCCCACAATCTATTCACTAAATATACTGTTCTTTCCTAACACCATCCCCATTCACAAAAATTCTATTTTCCAAGATTCAGATGCAAGACATCTCCAGGAAGCTTTGTCTAATGTCCCTGATCCGAAGTAATATCTTATCTCTCTTCTGCTCCATCAGGCTTTGCCTAGTGCTCTCTTGTAATTCACTTCACATATCTTAAATGCCCTCCCACTAAATTATTAAGTTTTGATGATAGAAATAATGTCTTGTTTCTCAATAAACTCCAACGCAACATCTGATTGGAATAGAAGAAGTTTTTAGTAATATTTCATTAAGTTAAATTCAGATACTAAAAGACTCCTTCTAGCACTAACATGCTGGATTTAGAAGTCTGTCTCTATCTCACTTAATCATGTATTCATTCATTCATTAAGCAGTTACTTACTAAATACGTATTGCCTGTCACACATCTTGCGTAGATCCTAAGATACCATTGTGCCCTGGAGTTAGCAGTTGAGTCTGGGAGGAAGGAAGACACTGATCAAATAAGCACACACATATGAAATTAGAAACTGTGATAACTATTGCAATAGATAAATTTAGGAGAATTTGAGAGCATCCATTAAATGCTAACACTGCACCTTTCAGGGATCAGTTATCAGAACACAGAGGCAACTGTGGTAAAAATAAAAAGATGAGTGTGAAGTCCCCTGAATGATGACAAATACAGCTCCATGGTAGTTTTATTTTTATTAGGAACTTAAGCAACATTACAAAAGAAGAAGTGAGTGTTCAGCTTTAACCTCCACCCATGCTCCTAAATTATCATCTAATATATCCTGATATATATCATGGCAAAAGACTATGATTGCCTTAGGACTCAGTCCTTGCTCTAGAACACACTACAAAGTTGCATCCTCTGAAGTCCCCCATGCATACAACAGAGGCCATAACCTCTGCTGCAACAACAAGGTTGATGTGTAAGAATTCAATGAGAGTGGCACAGAAAGGGGTATATATTGTTCATACAGTATATATATAGTTGCCATAAAAGTATGGCAACTTAAATGCCTGATATACATAAATATATATGTATATATTCCTATCTGTGCACACATATATTCATACATGTATGTAATATATATGTACATAGTTCAGTTTCCCATTATGTGACAATTTCTTTCATTGCAGTAATTTTTCCGTCACTCTATTGTCCCTGAGTGACTGAAAAATTAGCACAATGTTTTCTCTGCCAGCAAAGGATGGGATAGGGAGGTAAGAGGATGCCTAAGTGTTTCTGCCTGTCATGTCTGCTCACAGCCAGGATAAAGGAATAACAAATGGCCAAGGACCTGATAATGAAGGCAGTGATTAACATGACCTCTGGTGAAACTGGTGTCAGCAATAAGGGTCAGGAAAAATTCTGAGACTTAACGATACCATGACTTGACATCAAGGGGGAGATGGTAGCATAGTTTTACCTAATGTTTTGTCAGCAACCACACAAGACGATGAGATGTATACAACTGAAACAGCACATTTACATCTAGTTTCCTATATAAAGAAGGCTGAAGTGAAATCCTAGACTGCATGTCTCTTCTCTTTCAAGCATAAAGAACTATAAGAAAATCCTAGAAGGAAATGCTACTGCTCCATAAGCATCAATAAAATCATTTATTAATAATAGCCTGCAGTAAATGCTTACTAAGTGCCAGACACTTAAAAGAACTTGCAGTACAATTCCTAACCTTCACAACAACCTAGGAAGAAGGAGGTAGCATCCTCTTTTTTCCAGAAGTGAACACTGAGACTCAGAGTTCACTCAGTTGTCTCAGATTTCACAGCTAGCATTGAGTGAACATACTGAACAGCTACCATTTATCTGGCAATACGCTAGGAGGCCAGAAGAGGTAGGCGAATGAAAAGTCAAAAGGGAGACATCCCTGATCCAGAAATAAGTCATATACTCGTTCGATCCAACTTGCAGAGAAGCTAAAACATGGACACAAATGACTATAATCCAAGGCAGAAAAATTTAAGGACCACAAGGAATGCGCATGTGTATATGGGCATGGGGTGGGGACAGATGAGATTAATTCCACACAAAATAAATAACTAAATTAACATGAATGACCTTATTCTTCACAACTTTACAAATGTCAGGTGGGCTTGATTCCTTTAGGATAAGCCTATGGGCTATGTATTCTCTCGGGCTGTTTTCCTTCTGGGTGGGTAATTCAGTAATATGGTTCACAGTAAACAGACTAGAAACTTCCAGAGAGCAAGTACTCTGTGCTGTATCTCCAGTGCCTAGGACAGTGTTTAGTACACAGAGGTGCTCAAGAAATATCAAATCAGGCATTGAAGAAATTAATGCATAAATTAATTTAAAAAGCGAGCAAATGAATGAATTCAGATATAAAGCCAAGTGTACACCAGTAAGAAGTAGAGACTACAATGGAGTTCATGAACTCTAGTTTCCTGACTGCTAAAGCCCATCCCTGAAGTATTTTTGCACAGGCGAGTGCCAAGGTACTTTTGCTAGACAGCAGGTGGGAGTTTTCGTAACAGAGCGCCCACGCTAGTGACCTAAGTGGTCAGTGATTTCAAGAATACCGAGAAGCAAAACATGAACTTTTGTTTTATTCACCATGGTGGCAGGAAGCACAGAGAGAACCACAAAAGCTGTATTATCTAGAACTTTCTTGAGAGCTACAAAGTAACTCATTTGCAGAAGTTGTTGATTTTGTACATCGGGACTGTTTGGTGAGATTGAGGAAGCAAATGATGGTTGACTTCCTGGAGTGAGTCACGGCTGTAACCCCCTTTGACAGTATTAATAGAATGGGGAAAATTTCCAGGAAACATCAATTACCACAACTACCAAAATAGAAAAGGCAGCCAGTGATTTAATCACTAAACTTTAGGGGAGACTACTCCCTTTCTTTATCAGAAAAAGACAACAATAAATCAAACTAATACATTTTGAAACTAGTTACCAACATCCTTTTACAGAGTTATCTTTTAATCCTACACTAAGATTTTGCTTTAGCAAAATGGCCATATATACTCAGGGTTAATTATAGTTGAACCAAGGTTCTGAGGTCAAGATTAGACCTTCAAGAAACAGACATATGCATTAAGTGATTTATTCATCCATTCATTACTTCCTTTAAACCCTAAATTTATAGGCTTGTAATGGGTACCTACATTATGCCCCAGATTCATACTTACTAAGAATCAAAGAACTAAATAATAAAGGTAATACTACAATAAATGTCTTCATCTCTTCTATTGTTGTGGCTACATTTCTTCACACTGTTTTTGTAGGTTATACTGACATTAGAGTTAAGAGATGAGTTCTGCTCTGTAGTCTCAGAAAGTTCTAGGAACCTTGGGTCAATCCAGCAGGTATAAAAGCCTAAGGAATTTTAACACCACTGTACAAGTAAGCCACATCTACCTTCACAGCTTCATTACCTCACAGCCTGACAGCATGGGGCAGTGGCTATGCATTCAGGTTCTGGGACCAGACTGCCTGGGTTCAAAGCCTAATTATACTATTTAATAACTATTTGACTTAAAGCAAGTTATTTCACCTCTCTCTGCCTCAATTTCCTCATCCATCAGATGGAAATGAATAGCACAATTTCACAAGATTATTGAGAATTAATTAAATTAGCATGTATACTAATTAAATTAGAAGATATATACATACAATGCTTAAATTAGTATGCATATTAATTTAAATTGGTATGCATGCTAATTTAATTAAGAGGTAGCCATATATAATGTTTGAAACAGTATCTGGGGAATAATTAACACTTGAGAAAATTTTACTGTTATTCATACCACTGTTGTTAGTAGCACAGGTAGTCTGGGATTAGAGAGTTTCATTACCCTACGAAGGAACAGTCAGTTCTCCCCAGCTGCACAGCTATGACTCTGCCCGTGCGTGCCCACTGGTCTCCGTCTGCTCGCTCAGGCACGATCCATCACCCTGCTCTGCCATCCTTGCTGGAACAAAACTACATAATCCAGCCCGAAAGAATATTTTAAGATTCTAGTTAGACCATCTCTTCCTCACCATAGTTGCTTTGCTTCCGTCACCTATTTAAATTCAGTACGTGGGGATAAAGCAATAGCCGGCCCATCCCTTCGCCATTCACCTCCAACACATACAAATCTACCCCAGCCAGTTCCAAATATCTTTTCTGGCCCCCAAGTACTTTACCACAGCTGTTGAAATTAGTGCAGAATGAAATTTAATTAAAAGGATATTTTGGCAAGTACTAGTAATTAGCTGGTAATAAACATCCCAATTTCTTCAACATGC
The DNA here is from genome assembly GCF_004126475.2 of Phyllostomus discolor. Classification (NCBI taxonomy): domain Eukaryota; kingdom Metazoa; phylum Chordata; class Mammalia; order Chiroptera; family Phyllostomidae; genus Phyllostomus; species Phyllostomus discolor. The sequence continues at coordinate 47,812,841 of NC_040904.2, read as the reverse complement.
TATCTCCTCAAAAAGCTATATCCATGAAGACCTTCTACGAGAAACGGCACCCTCTACGAGAAACACCCTGGAAGTAACACATCCGACCAACAACACGACGACAGTTAAATAAGTTCTGGAACATCTATTCCATGGGCTATGCCATCACTAAATATAATGGGGGCAAATCTCATCTGATAACATTATGTCTCTCCCTGATTACATACAAAAACTATAGATTCATATTGCTCAAGGCTAAATTGGTACATAGAAAACTGGGTGGATGTACCAGGATGACAAGATTGTGGGTATGCCTTCTAAGTGAATTTGTTTTCTTGTTCTTGTCAAATAGATTGTGCACATTTTTAAAGGTACGGAAAATCTTCATATTTACCTAAGTGCCCAAAGAAAACATATCCAAGCAGAACTTACATATATAACTGAAATATATTAGAAAATTTCAAGTGTATAACAAATCATCCTAAGAGCAGGAACTTTTCCTTCTGAATGATATACAAGCACTCTTCAGATGATACCCAGGCATTACTTAGCATGTCACTCAAATTCAGACACTTGAAAAGAAAGCTCTCATATCCTCCCAGATCCATTTAGGCCTAAAGTCTACAGAAGAAGCAACATGCCTAAGTCTCCTTCATCAGCTCCATCAAGTGCTATTTTGGGAGGTTGCTCACATCAAAGAGTACCATCTTAATTTCTAATCATTACCATGTGAACAGTTATATAAATGGCTGAGTGAGATGTGGTCCCTAATTCCAAGGAGATTACATCCTTAACTCACAGGATGGTTCTAGGCCCCAGTCTTCAGAAGGCCTGGCAGAGTCCTTACCTTTCCTCCCTTCGATCCTCCCTCCTACAGCCAGGAGACCTGGAGCTCCTGGTGGCCTCTGCTCCTCATCTCATGCTGCCATCACAGTCACATGGCTATAGTCCTGCGGACCACCCCGCCCCAACACTGCCTGCTTTCCATTCACCGACCCACTGCCCACTGCTCACCCCTTCATGAACCTGTCTCTGTACTATACTTAGAATCCAGGTACTTTTGACTATCTAAACCTAGAAATTAGCATTCTTTATCAAAAATCCTACTGAACTTAAGGTCTGGATTATTTTCTAATTGGTTTAATATTTTTTAAATCTAAAAACAAACTACACTTTTGAATCTTTAAAATGTAGGTTCCAGATCTTAACTTTTTGTTCTTTTTCCCAAGGCAATTAATAGTCCCAGGCACACACTGGATCCTTAAAAGAACATTAACTATACTCAGAAGATGTCAGTAGCCAACAGGAGTTATTTATGAAATGCACCCATACTTCTCAAGTAATACCTGAGCTGAACCCTGCCGTGATCAGAACAGGGGACCTGGGGAGTGTTGAACCTGTGGGATGCTATGTTAACCACCTGAGACAGAATAAAAAACCTTCTTCTGTGTACTGATCCCCAAAATACTCATAACTCCATGCCTCTCAGCCTCAGTTTCATCATCTAAAATATAAAGTATTCAGACAGATCATCTGAACTGTACATGAGCAGTGACCTTCCACCATCCACCTAAGCTCCCTTGGGTCAGGAATCAGGAAGCCTATTATTCAGGTCTTGGCACCCAGGCTTCACAGGTGAGGGACACTAGTCGACACCACCTCTGGATACTTCAGCTTTGTCATCTACAAAATGGGGATAGTAACCCTGCCATTGAGCTATCAGAGAAGAGTTTTGAGGGTCAATTACAATAATAGTGAATGTGTACCGTGAACATAAAATGCCATGTAACATTAAGGAATTTTAATTATTTCTGTCACTGCTAATATTAGCTTTGACACAGAGGAAGTACTGGGAGTACAGTCTGTGGGAACGTGGCTCTAGCAGAGGCCTGTGGGGAGGAAGCAGGTCAGTAAATGAACTCATACACGGCACTACGCCTTTCTGTCTCGTGACGTCGAAAGGAAAGCTTCAGAGAATGGAATGGCTGATTAAGAAATGTGAGAGCCTGGAGGCTGCTCAAGGAAAGGCACAAAATGGAAGCAAAATTACAAACACAAAGCTCTCAACACATTCTGGATTTGGCAGTAATTTCCCTTAACTGACTTAATAACCAAATCAGTCTTGTTCGGAAAGTGACATCACTGAGGACAGTATTTCCAATAACCCAATAATTCAGGATATTTCCATGGTTTATAAACTACTAAAAGATCAAATTAAAGTAGTCCTGCCTAAAGAAAAAAAAAATCCAAGCACTTTTCGTTCTGAAAATATCACAGGTATTAATTTGTATTTCCTTATTTACCTTTTTTCTGACTTGGAATAATGCCTTGTATTTATAAAAGCATGTGTCTCCTAGCAGCAGCAGTGCCGTAGATATTATTTAGTCAAACTACAGGTAAGCACTAAGCAGTGGGCAATAAATAGATTATTATTAAGGGCTCATATTAGTTGGGAAGAAAAGAATCAAAATATATAAAAATTTTCAAGAGGGAAAAAAATCAAGCTCGTGAATTCATGGAAGTCAGAAAACAAGATTCAAAGGAGACTATTAAGACTCCATGTCTATTATTGACAATGTTTAGTCTACCTGGAATGTCCTTCCATCATCAACATCTCCAGGTATGAACCATTTGCTTGCCTCAAAGTCCAGGCCAAAAGCTTCCTCCTCCTGTACAAGCATAGTCTTCAGTCTTTATCTTCCCAGCCAGACTATATTAACTTTCTTCTGAGTTTTTAAGTTTTAATTCTGCCCTGACCATAGTGTTTAACAAACAGTACCTTTCCTTGACCTAAGTTTGTGCGTACATGTCTTGACTCCTATTCCAAAGTGAGATATCTGAAGTGAGGAACTAGGAGTCAATTTTCTGTGTCCATTTTTATCTAACTATTTTATCGAATTCATTGTGGTGACATTGGTTAATAAAATTATACAGGTTTCAGGTATACAATTCTATGATACATCATCTGTACATTGTCTTGTGTGTTCACCACCCTAAGTCAAGTCTCCTATCACCATTCTTCCTCATGCTGAGCCTTAGAGGAAATAGGGATGTTCTTTTTCTAGAACTGAATCTTACAAATAAAGAGACTAGACTGGGTGATTTCTTGGGCCCCTTCCAGCTACAAAAGCCAAGATATTACAGTCCAAAGGAAGTTATGACATTATCTAATTTAATCCCATCATTAAGCAAGGGGCTCAAAGTGAGAAAAGGATGTGTCCAAGTGGAAGCCAGTCTCCCGAGTTCAGCCCAGTGCTTCTTGGCCACATCATGGCACCTTTTTCAGCTGCTGACAGGCCAAGAGGGATTGCCTCAGGATTTTTCCCTAAATTCCAAGCCAGGATCTTAGAATATATCTACTTGACAGATGACAAGAAAATATTTAGTTTAAATAACCATTACTCTGAACATCACAACATTGGCCAAGAGCTCTTCACCACGACTGAATTTGCTGCCTGGCATCATTTTAATAATATTAAAGTGGAACACAAATACTGACCCTAGAGTAGTGATTTTCAAACTATAGAAGGAAACTCATTAATGTGTAATAAAATCCATGTACTAGATCTCCAAGATTAATTTCTAAAATTGAACAGAATATAAAACATCATTGTACATCATGTAAAATAAGAGTATATACAGTTAAACAAAATACTCTTTCATATCATATATATGTGACTGTGTCTGCATGTGCATGCAATCATCAATGTAAAATTTATTTCTTACTGCAATGTGGGTCAAAAAATTTTTAAAGCCACTAAACTGGACAAATGTCTCTAAGTGATAACTATTAATAGCTAACTGCTACACAGTTAGCAAGCAAGATGGGCAAAAGCAAGTTTATAAAACCAGTAACACCAGCTCTAGGCCTCCCGTTCCTGTTCCTTGGGAGAACAAACCAGACCTCAGTTAGAAACAATGGGCACGATGAAGTGGCACTGCCTCTCTCCTCCCACATCCTCTCTTGCTTCGGACTACCAAGTTCCTGTTTCAGGAAACGAGGGTTCTTTGGGCCCTGGCCACCCTCCCTCCCTCTCTTCCCTCCCTCAAGGGAGACTCGAATCAGCCTGTAGGACCTACAACAAAAAAGTCACGTCCCTGAGCACTTTCATCAGATTTTCAGAAGATCTGGCTGGATGGCTGGGTTTGAGTAATTTTCTCTTTCTCTTGGGGTTGGTTGCCAGAAGATACTCGACTACTACTCTGCTTTCTCCTATGACCCGATAACCGTGCTCAGCAGACGGACGGTGTGCACATAACATCCTGACATGGCTTGGACAAGACCATTGTGCCTGGTTACAAAATGATGCCTTGCTTAACTCTCTCAAAACCGTTAGACCAAGATTTCCAAATTTTTTTTTTATTTTACAAGGGTCTAAGGATTTTTCTGTCTTCCTTTAAATGGTGATCATGATGGATCAACTGTATCTATCCTTACAGCAGCCAACATTTACATTAAAATATATATCAAGGCCCCAAGTCACCTCATTGTTTTTAATATTATTTACTTTTTTATCACAGGTAAATAAAGTAACCAAAAATTTTTCTGAGTTCATCTCTAGCATGAATAAAAATAAGAATGCAAGGGAACCCTTACAAATAATAGCTTCTTAGCCAGAGTCCTCCAGTCCCTCCTCTTTTTCCTAAAGTGCACAACCAAAATAAAGTTCACATCTTGTTTATCTCTAACTCTACACAGCTCTTGGCTGAACACCTTAAATGTTCTAGATGCTCAGTGGATGTTTGCTGAGTGAATAAAAGAGTGAATGTTCAGATTAAGCTTTTCTTCCCATCCCTTGAGACTTCCATCCATGCCCCCAACACAAATACTTCATTAAAAAAAAAAAGGTCACAGGTTACTTTTTAAAGATTTGATGCCCTCAAAACAGACTAGGAAGTTTTTGTAAAAAGTAGTTGGAAAAAAGCAACAAAGGTTCTGTATCTCTAACCAGTTTATCATCCCTTACACTACCCAGAAGATTCAAGTGGCCAGCCTCCCATTCATTCATGTATTTATTTGACTCTCTTCCTCACTACGAGGTTAACTTTGAAGAACTTTTGTTGTAACACCCTTCTTATCACAAAACCAAGTGCATATCGCATCTTCAGAATATAACCAAGACATCATGACCCCCAGATTCTTCCTCTAATTAATATCTAAATGTTATCATTAGAATTTTACAACTTTACATCAAGACTCTGGTTTCTATTAAAAATAGAAGTCCTCCGGCCAGGTTCCACTTTGACATACTCTCAAAGATGTAGACATCTCTCTATAGATAGATAGATAGATAGATATAGATAGGTAGAAATAGATATACATCTATATCTCAGCATGAGCACATATAACAAATATGTCTTGTATAGATTTTGGGAGTCAGGATACAAAATACAATAGAAAGATCGTGAAATTTGGATTTAGAGATAGCTGGACTCAAATCAATGATTCATTATTTATTAACCTTGAAATGTCACATAACTCATTATCTTTCCGAGCCTATTTTCATTATTTGAACACTGAAAATATTAGTGCCAAATTCCAACTAAAGAAGCTATATCAGATATCTGGCATATAATAGGAACAAATAAAATGTGAGGTCCCTCGTGAAGCATATGTAGTTAAGAACAGGAATGTGTGTTTTGCTCTGGTATAGGGATCATATTAGCCTAGAATGGAAGAGTCGAGAGGACTTGGGAGCAGCAGAGGAACATGCAGAAGGCATACAGAATGAGCATCTATGGCCCATGTCACAGCCTAACCAAATCCATGATATTTCATGGGAAAAATGTTACTCCCATGCCTTTCAGGCTTAATAAATTTCATGCAGTTTCTGTAGCTGAATCACATTTTCATACAATTTTAAAGTAAGAAGGAAATGAAAAGATAATATTGTTCAGTGGCATTATTTTACAATTGGAGAAACCAGCCCAGGGTGGTTTAGTGATGTTCATGTGCCCATTAAGTATGTAAGAAAGGATTCCTTTCTGCTGGACCATGTCCCTTGGTTAGCTCATGCCATGTGCAAGGTTGCCTTCTTGATTGGTTGCTACCACCTTTACAGTGTGGCTAAGGTAAAATTTCCTTTATTCCAGCAGACCCTTTTGTTCTCCCCATTTAGTTGAGTCTCCACACACACTTCTGAAATCATACTCAAAACAAAGTCAAGCTTTGCAATAGATGATTGACTAGGAATCATACCTTTATTCTCTGGGGAAGAAATAACAGGTGCCACTAGGGTTGGGTTTGTTTCTGAAAACAGGATGTTTGAGGAGCACTTCAAGCATGATGCCCAGATCCTAACTACACGCCTTGTGCCCTGAGATTCCCTCTGTGGCTCTAGCTTTGTCCTTCCTCCACTTCCAGTAATGACTGTTCTGTTACCAACAAGTGTCCTGGCAGCTGCTCCAGAGAAGGAAAATTCCCTGGTAGTCCCCAAGAGGGGCACAGGTCCTAAAATGACTCCGTCCTCAACCACAAACTGACACTGTTTTCTAGAATAAGAAGCAATATATTTCCAGTGACAAGCTCAGTCTAGAACTGACAATATTTTCATACAGGTTGATTTTTATCTGGGCAATATCCAGTATAAAGTAAACTGCATGAGACAGATTGGCTAGAAATGCTACAAATTCACAACTAGCAAAACATGCCTCAAAAAAAAAAGCAACCCATTTTTTAAAGGAAATGTGGCTGTAGCTGTTTGAAACAAGAAAGCTATTAAAAATCCAGAAACCCTGAAAAGAAAAAAAACTTCATTATGGCATGGCTGAAGGAATTGAAAGGGAAAATAAGAACAAATAAAATTTATGTAACCAAAAAATATCAAAATATTTGGGAAGGGCAGAGTCAGAGAGCTCAAACTTATCAGTCAGTGATAGTATAAAAGAACTGTTTTCAGCTTTACTGAACTTGGCCATACCCATGGGGCTTTGATTTATGCCTATGTCTTCTCCAACTGTCACAGAGAGATTTTTTTAGAAGTTCCAGGAGATGATCTTGCCAGTGCTTCCTCTCCAGGTGGCTCTGGGTGTTGAATCACCTATCTTTACTACTCTATGTGTTCTTTACATTCCAAACAAGCTCATGCAATAGTAACTCACAGGGGTAAGTATAACTGTGGGACAACTGCTGCCACTGCATCACATTTATTGGATATATTACATTCTAAGATGTTTGTTCATTTTTCCAATTAACTCATGCTCTTGGCAAACTACAGTCAGGTAGTGGTGGCATGGGAGCAAAATATCCACATCACGAATCATTGGTATCATCAGAGGGAAAGCAGCACATTATCGTTCTTACTTAAATACAACATAAAGTTAAAAGTAAATAGCTATAAAATGACTTAGACTCATGAACAGGATAAGTCAGGAAAAGCTATTGCAAAAAAAAATCACATAAATCACATATAAGTAATTCTGACTTTTTAATCATGTAAGTTTTGCCTTTATTATTACTCATCCTGAACTCTAGTGTTTCAAGTTTGTTTCCTCAAAATTTAGACCTGTTTGGGTTCCAAGAAGTCTAACTTATTGATTCAAGTATAAATCCTATTTGTCTTAATTAAGCTATTTAATCTGATCACAGGAAAAGTGTAACTTCATTTGTTGACGTTACAACCCTCCACGACTATTTTTTTTCCATTTATAGTGGGGGAAAAACTACATTCATTTTCAAAACTATGTGCATATTTTTTAATGTGGTGTATCACAGTTATTGATCTGCATATCTTGTATCACCCTTGCATCCCTGGAATAAATCCTGCTCGATCATAGTGTTTTCTCTTTTTAATGTATTGCTGGATCTAGTATGCTAATATTTTGTTGAGGGTTTTAGCATCTGTATTCATCAGGGATTTTAACCTATAATTTTCTGTTTTTATGTATCTTTATTCGGTTTTGAAATTAGGATAATGGTTGGCCTCATAAAATGAGCTTGGAAGACTTCTCTTGAATATTTTTTGGAATAGTTCAAGAAGGATAGATGTTAGTTCTTCATCAAATGTTTGGTAAAATTCACCTATGAAGTGATCTGGTCCAAGGCTTTTGTTTGTGCAGTGTTTTGATTACTGCTTCAATTTCATTAGTTGTAATCTGCCTATTCAGATTCTTTGATCCTTCCCGACTTAGTTTTTGAAGATTGTATGTTTCTGGGATTTTCCAGTTTGTTGGCATATAGTTGTCTGTAGTATTTTCTTACAATCCTTTGTATTTCTTTAGTGTCAGGTGTAACTTCTCTATTTTCATTTCTGATTTTGTTTATTTGGGTAACCTCCCTTTTTCTCTTGATGAGTCTAGTTAAAAGTTCATCAGTCTTGTTTATCTTTTCAAAGAACCAATTCTTGGTTTCACTGATCTTTGGTATTGATTTTTTTCAGACTCTGTTTTGTTTATTTCTGCTCTGATATTTATTATTCCCTCCTTCTACTCACTTTGGGCTTTGTGTGTTGTGCTATACATGATTTTTTTTTGAAAGTCAACCATTATAATACCATCTAGAGCAGTCCTGTAATTGAATCTGACAAACTGTGCTAAAATTGGAAAGGCAGTTCTTGGTGCTTACACCTTTGTTCAGGAAAAAAGAATTCTCCTGGAGAATTTTGCCATTCTCTATGTGTACTCAATAATGGCATTATGTTCAATTCTAGGCCCTGACAAATGAGGCTTTCTAAGACAGGCTGAATAAAATAATTAAACGCTTTAGAAAACCTGCAATGGAACAGATCAGCTAGAAGCAGGCAAGGAGAGATGGGTGAGGAACTTCTTGGAAGCTTGAAGGCCTCATACAGGGAAAAGGACTTGTTCTTTGCAATCTCCAAGGGCAGAGCGAGGACCAAAGGGACATTTGGGAAACAGCCAGTTTTTCCTAAAAATGGGGAAATTACCTTTTAATCCAAAAGGAACATGAGTAACCCTATAAATAAAATATACTCCCACCTCCACCATATATTCAAATGAAAGTAAACTTATGATTGTCTAAGGGGGGTATATCTGTACCAAAGGGATTGCTACTAAGCTCTATGTCCCACCAGAAAGCTTGAGGACTTCTATTTTGGTGGTCATGTTGTTGTTAAGTTACAGAAGCCCCATCTTTATTATTAAAGTTATACCTAGGTATTTTAAGCTTTATTCCCTCTGCAAAAGGGACCTTCTCCCACTATATTTTCTTAAATAGTATTACATTTAAAACTATCAGTTTTGAATATTAAGTTTGCACTAAGAAACCTTTATATAATTATAACTTATTATTATATTTATTCCATAAATATTTACTGAATGGTTCCTCCATACCTCAACCATATTAGGCAATGTGAATTTAACCATGACCAGCACAGAGTTGCTGCTCTCAAAGCCAAATTAGCTAGTTGACAAGGTAACTCTGACATTGCCTCACTAGACTAAGTACCTGTTTTACTTATCTGTTTGCTCTTCACCATTCCCTTCCCAGAGTTTATAACTCAAAAGTGGTGAAGGAAGAGCTCTCATTTAATGAGGACTGGGTCACAATTGTGGAAGTATGATCACACTGCTATAGTTTGTTCTTGTTTTTGTTGCATTCTGTTATTGTTTGTCTTCTTCTTTTCCTTTTCCCTTTTTTTTTTTTTTTTGGAGGCCAGATGCTTACAGCTAAACTCCAAGGCTAGAGATTGTAAATTTATCAGACTAGAGACATGTCCATATTTTATGAAGATTTCAAATCAAAATAAAGACAATTTTTCAAAAACATCAGAGCTATTCAAAGACAGAAAGGGCAGCTTCAGCTGCCTACACTAGAAACAGTGAAGACAAGTCTAACAAAACCTTGTGTGAGATGGTATAAGCTCAAGTACCAGGTGAGAGACTGACCTGCGTCAGTGGCTCCAAAATTTGGTAAGTGTTAAAAAATAAAAAAGGCACCCATCGCAGACCAATTATATTAGGATACCTGAGGGTGAGGCCCAAGTTTTGATATTTTTTGAAGCTCCCAGGTGATGATGTATAATGAGGAAAAAGAACCACTGAGAGATAGTTAAGGCCCCCTGAAATATAGTACTGGGTATAGTCTAGAAAGCTTTAGAAAGATTTTAAATCCTAAAGTTAAAGGAAAATGTGGTAAGAGGCATTGGCTTAACCTTTTCCATTTTAGCAGGTCATCAAGGAAATAAGCAGCTGGGCTAGAACAGTGGCTCTAATAAATGAGTCCAAGTTCTAAGATGTGCTCGTGAGGGAGAAGGAAAACTATCAATAATGCATTGGATGACGACAGAGAAGAGGGGGAACACACTTTGGAAATCTCAAAAAACCGTTACTCTATCTGGCTTTGCTCTATTGAGTAAGATACGCATTTTAGGTTTTAGGACCTCTTGTTCTTTTCCTTTCCTTCCGTTCCCTTCCTTCCTTCTTTTCTCTCCATCTCTATCTCTATCTCTGTCTCTGTCTCTGTCTCTGTCTCTATCTCTGTCTCTGTCTCTGTCTCCAGAAAACTCCTAGTCACAATCTCACCTCTCCTAAAGCTTCACTTACTTTAATGACATGCTTGCAAAATTCACTGGGATTTTGGGAATACTTGCAGGAGAGAATGCTTAGTGAAAATATTACATCAAGGGAAAAGCTATGGCTTTGGTATTGAACACACTTCTACCAAAAGCAAGAGAGCAAAAAAAAAGGAACTGTCATTGAATTTCTATGATATCCAAGTACCATAACATGAAAACAGCCTATTTTTAGTACTTAAGATTGTTTTTGAAAATCACCATGCCACTGAACCATATTTTTTTTTCCTTTCTACTACATCTTTCCCATTCCTTCCTAGCTACTGATAATTATTGACCAAGACCTTATAGCAAAAGGCAACAGTGGTTGCAGGTTGGCAGAACCTGGGAAAGCAAACATCCATGTCTACCCATCAGCTGTCTAGGGGAAGAGAAAGGTAAATGGGGAATAGAAAGGTAAAGGCATTGGTCAAGGCCAGAGTGAAAGCTGGCATCAGCCCCAAGAGAAAAATGCAGAAGTTCTGACTCTCAGCCCTTATTGCAAACCACCAGCCATTCTCACTTCCCCTGCCATCAGACTTGACTTTTGCCAGTGAGGGAAGAACCAGTTTCACAAACAATTATCACAATAAGAAACAAGGGTGGGGTACTAAGGGATCATAACCACGGTGGATTGCCTGCTGACTACAAGACCATAGTTAAGCTTTAAGAAATTGATTTGTTCCTTCAACGGTTTACTAGACCAGTTTATAATAAAATCAAAATCAAATTTGATTATAATATAATCAAATCAAGTTTATAATTGTTGATGATATTGATGTAGCTGACCCTTTTTTCCAGGAATACCAAAAGCTTCATAGGATGGAGAGAGGCAAACTTGACCTGAACAGTTAACTTTCACAATGTTAAAGCTGCCATAAAGCCACCACATATGAGCCAGTGCAGAAAAAGCAAAAGGGAGTTTTTCTATAGCCATTGATTGCCATATCATCACTATTATCATTATGTAACACAGTAGCATATGGGGAGCATTAAATGGTATACTTTCCAAAGATACTCTAGCCAACTGGGTTAAGCAATGGCCTCCTTGAATCAAAACCTATTGCTCCTTGAGGCTTGCATAGCTGCCTTGATTAAACACAGCGGCAGGCTCCAGTTGAAGAGATGATTCTTCTTTTTTGAAGGGAGGTAGAATAGAGTAATTGCCAGATGTTTGCAATTTTAGCTATAAAAAGATGGCTGCTTTCCATTCCTGAGTATGTTGAATCTTTTTTTCTTTCTACCCAAGCTATTGTGGTTCACTAAAATAGGCCACTGCACTGATGAATCATCATTCAAAACTGCAATAATGGAAGCAGAACAAATATGACATTTTAAATTCACAAAAAAAGAAATAAATTTAAAAATTATATGTAGGGGGTAGGTATATGCTAAGCAAAGGAAGCAAGGTACAGTATAAAGTACCTGAGAACCTCCTCTTGACTGCTTTCTACCTGTTGGACTGATACAAGCAGTCTCATCACCAACTGCTCAACTTTCGAATGGGAATGAGATCGTGCATGGCCTCTCTCTTAAAGGAGAAAACTCATGCCTTATCTACCTTGCCTAGAGGAGGCAAGGTAGATAGGCACTGCCTAGAGGAGATGTGCAAATATATATGGTGTATTGAAACCACATATAATGATATAACTGTCTACACACAATATATGTTATATAGTACATGCATCATATTTTCTTATGTAGTTATTACAACCCCAATGACCATCACCACCTAATGTTCAGTTCTCTCTTCAGACATTGATTGCCTCCTAAGTGTGATAACAGGAAAATGGAGACCTAGCTTTTATTTAAGTAGCACTAATATAACTGACTTGGGAGATTTGTGACCTCTTACGGAGTGGACGTTATCTTTCTTAATGAGTTAAGTATCTCTTTAAGGGTTTGATGACACATGGCTCCTTTCCCTGTAAAAGATATACACATGGACCAAGTTTAAACAGAATTTCAGGAGACTGGCTAAATCCCAAGTATGAATCACAGAAAGGAATGGGATACAAGATGAAATTCCTTAAATTAATTATTTTTCTGTGATGATATAATTAGTAACATTTTTAAATCTGCTCTGCCTCATTTGATACTTTGGAAAACAAAATATTTTTAAAAGTAATAAAAAAATCACCAGTTTACTTTATGATCAGTTGCATTATCTGTAGTAGTTCAATAACAAAATAAAATGCTTCTCCTTAGACAGGTACTATGAATATGAATGTTCTGTTTTTTCCATGTTGACATAGTTCATGTAAAGTCTCTCTCTAAGGAAGGCACAGTTATGCCAAGTCAAAAAGGACATATCAACATATTATAATTCTAGCAGAGACAAATGAAAGAAAAATCGATCCTAAAATGTCAATTAGTAAAATGCTACTATACAGCAAAAAAGGATAAAATGAAGGATCATTTCAAAAATGACCAGCATAAGTCATATTTGAACAATTATGATTTAAAATACATGGATTAAAAAAACCTGAATTTTAGCCCCCTTAACTAATGTCAACTCTTCAATTTTAATAATGGCAATAAGTACAATGGCAGCTCCCATTGGTTTAACCATTATTTTGTGCAAAATGTTGTGCCAATTTATTTACTCAATTTTGAAAGCAACTCTTTGAGGTACATATATCTCTATTTAATAAGAACAAGTTGAGTGAGTTTAAGTAGCTACTTCACCGAGTTAGTCCAAGCTCCCGAAGAATAAGAGAGAGAATCCAAATGCGAACCCAGATCTATCTCACGCTGGAGTGTACATGCTGAACCCCTGACTCGCCCCAGTCTTCCTTCTGTCATCCTCTCCACCCTGCCTGGGCCGCAAGTAAACTCTTGTTTCTGAATCTTCCGAGAAGTTAACCATAGAGCCGCTACACAAAAAACTGATAGCTTTATATTGTTAGTTAACTGGTCATTTTCACATGTCAACTTTCTAAATAAAATAAAAGCTGTTTAAGGGCTAGGATGTGTTTTTATTCTTGTCCTCTCTACTATAGAGCCCTAGTCAATAAAAAGGGCATGGCAAGCATCTGAACTGGTCCTAGTAGAGGAAGTGAAGTAAACGCAGAGGGTGAGATATAAAAAAGTAAAATCTATCTACTGAGGACCACAGTGGGTGGGCACATATGACATTTCAAGGACACTTCAAATGCTAATATTTCTAAACAGACTTTATATAACTTGGAGACTTCAGTCCCAGTAAAAAATTTTCATGAAAGAAGCACTTAATAAAACTAAGTCATTATGACATATATGAACAGATCAATAACAAAATTATCAGTTAATTTAAGTGTCATTTTAATTTCATCTTAGTGTCAATAAATCTACCAATAATACCTAACAAGTTTAAGCAAGATGGAGTGATTCACCTGAATTAATGACTATTTCAAATGGTTATTCCAAAAGCTTCCTGAAATAATGTCTTCTTCGTAATGACTTCTAGAGATTACTTTGGCTGTTTTATACTTCAGTCCATCATCTCATACACACCCACACACAGGTGAATTCTAAGCAATTTTTGCATGTCACTTGGAGAAATTTAATTTCAAACACTTCTGAATAGTAATGATGGAAGAAAATAACAGTGAGAATTTTTCTTTTAATAAAAAATAATAATAGTATTAATATGAGATGAAGTATAGTGCTGAGGAAAAGCACTAGACTTGGAGTTAGGAGGCCAAGGTTCAAATCCCAGCTTTGCCCTAAGCTAGTGTTTTCATTTTGCATTATAGTCTCTGCAGAACAAGGGTGAGGATGCCTATCTTTCCCAGTGTTGCTGAAAAGACTGGGTTAACAGGAAAGCAAAGTGGACTACAGATGAAAAAAACTAATAAATCCACTAAAAAGTTTTTCATATCCTTACAATTTTCTGCCAGAGAAATTGTTTTAGTAATAGTAATATCAGTGATTATTATACAGTGATTATTCTATAGTTCTGATACTTCATTTACAGGAAAACAATAAAATTTGGTGAAACTTGGCTTCTACATTCATAAGCCTCACTGCAGGTCACCTGAATGTCAGGTTTTTCATTTGTCTGTAGGAACCACACTAATGTGGGAACCACAATAATATTACAGGATATCGTGGCGTTTAAATTAGATATTATGTGGGAAAGTGCTTCGAAACTATTCTCACGCACACGCATCTTTATTTCATAATAAAGTCCTTCTTTCATTGCTTCCTGTTTCTCAGGATCACCCCAAACTGGAGAGAAGTTTAAAAAGTAAAACAGAACCAAACAGCCAACAAACAAAAAATTTCCAGTTGGCTCACATCTCACATTCTTAAGGGTGTGTGTTTGATTAGGTGAAAAGGCTGCTTTGACCTAGTTTCAGGACAATTGCCTTTTTGCGCTTCTTTTTTTGTCTTAACATCTACATATACAGCAACACTGCACTCTGCAGCATGGTAGATACTTGGGGAGGAAAGGTGTGATCTTTCTGGCCAAGACCACCATCAGGAAGGTGCTTCTTGCCCACAGAGTGATGAGATTGGTATGCACTTGTTTCTCAGTGCTGCCTCCCTGGAGCTACCCCATATCCTGGAGCTATTCCTAAAGCTATCTTTCAGAGCATACTAGATGTTTGAGTCCACTCAGGGTGAAGTTACTCTGCTCATATTGCAAAGCTGCTCCCAGGAGTCTGGATGTACTGCCTAGGGACATGAGCAAAGAGCAGCCAACATTACAAGGGTCAGAACAGGCACCTTTCTGTGCTTTCGCACACACTGTTCCCTTTGCTTGGTTATCCACCGCCCTCTTCTGCATGGCTAACAACTAACTCATTCTCCAAGCTCAGCTCTGATGTACCCTCCTCTGTGCAGCTTTTCCCAATTCCTTCCACAACACTGCCTTCATTTTCTTTTATGGCATTTAACTTACAGAATGCAACTTGATGGGTTATGGTGGCTAGTATATGTCTATCTTGATTAGCAGGCTGTCTATTCTGTTTGGAAATAGCAACATACAGAACAATGTAAAGAGTGGATAATAAGGAAGAATGTTGAATGTCAAAGTGCTAAAAGGGAAGAAATGTCACATCCCAGGAACCTGTCCCTGGTGCTGTGGTTAGCTGTCCAGCTTCTGACTATAGGAAATCTAAGGAAGGATGATAAAAATATAATACCCTAAGTTATTTTTTTCTTTTACAGCTTCTAGGGTTAATCATTGTTCCAGGATACAATTTCTTTATATGGTATATTTGCCCAAAGGCTCAGGTGTCAGGTTTATTTTTATAATATCTATAATGAATCCATTTATAGATGATTTGCATAAACCTGTCGTGACCCAAAATCAGCTGAGATTTTAGGCATTCCTACCTGATGTTACACAATAGCAAGTACTCTATAATGCAGGCACTTGGACATTACTGAGGCATTCTAGAAGAACCCACTTCTGTTTTTGGGTCCCAATTAAAATTCCTTGGGACAATATATTCAGAAAACTGGTATTTATGATGAAAGCACAGAGGGAAAGCTTAGCAATATGCAGGAGGATTTCAGTCCCTAAATCTCTACATTGTTTACATGATAGAAGAGGTATAAACACTCCAAAGCCACCGTTATTAACTAAGCAGAGAGTGTGTAACCCCAAGACTTGGAGAAGGTTCACAAGGCATTAAAACACTGGATGCTGGCATTATTGAAATAAGCAAATGGCTTCCAAACTTTGGGTTAGCATCAATCAGAATTATTTGAGGAGTTTTGTTTTATTTCTTTTTGTTTTAATGTAGATTCCTAGGCTCCGGCCCCGATTCTGATTCTGTATGATAAACATGAGCCCTAGAAACTGTTTCTTTTTTTTGTTTGTTTTTTAAAAGTGTTTCCTAAATTGTTTGATGTATGGCCAGCTTTGAAAAACACCAGGATAAACTATGCATTATGATAGTGACCTTCAAGGTGTGATGTAGGCAGTTCCACATGCATGCAAGATGGCACCTAGGGAAGGAGAAGAAATCATTAAGAAATCTATGTGTATGCACTTCTCTTACCATTACTGAACATTTTGTTTTAAAATAAAGACTAATAGAAAGTTGTAAAGATAGAATGAAGAGTCCCACGTACTGCTCACACAGAGTCTCCCAGTAGCAACATCTGATATAGATATAATATCAAAGCCAGAAAACTGACATTATTACATTACTGTTAACTAGCCCTTATTTGGTTTTCATCATTTTTTACTCTGCATTCATTTGTGTGTGTTTATAGCTCTTTGCAATTTTATTTCATGTATAGATTCATGTAGCACCAGTACACCCAAGATAGAAAACCATCCCACCACCACAACAAGGCTCCCTGTTGCTTTTTCTTGGTTTGAACACCTACTCCCTGCCCCACTCCATCCCCGATTTCTGTCCCCTAGCAACCACTAATCTGTTCTCCCTGTCTACAGTTTTGTCATCTCAATAATGTCTCATAAATGAGATCCCACAGAATACACCACCTTTTGAGAATGACCTTTTTTTATTAAAGATAATGCCCATGAAGTCAACACAGGCTGTTGCATGTGTTAATAGTTCATTCCTTTGTATTGGTGAATAGTATTATTCCATTGTATGAACACACCAGAGGCTGTTTGAGCATTTACCCATCGAATGTCATTTGAATCTTTTTCAGCAGTTTGTCATTATGAAAAGTTGTCATGAACATTTATGTACAGGTTCATGTATAAACATAACTTTTCATGTCTCTGGATTAAATGTCCAGAAGTACAACTGCTAAGTCAATGCAGTTGTTTAGTTGCATGTTTACTTTGGTAAAAAATTGGCAATATGGTTTCCAGAATGGTTATACATCCATTATACATACCCCTGCCAGAAATGTATGAGAGATCCAGTTTCTCCACATCCTCCATAGCATGTAATTTTTTTTTGCTATTCTAATAGATGTGTGGAAATATCTTATTGTCATTCTGTATGTATTTTATTCTTGAAAAACATTTAAGTGTATTCAGATGTAAAATATTAGATGACACAGTGTCACACATTTATATAATTTAAAAATAAAGGAGATTAAAGAACACCTTACCACACAACATTGCATTATTCAGTTTCTAAAGTCAGACAAAGATAAGGAATCCATCACCTTATTAAGGAATTCACTTCAGTAGTTAATTAAGTTGACATTACAAAATGACAGCGATTTTGTCAACAATACATAAACTTCTTTTTGTTCTAAAACATTTAATCTCCTCTGTTCACATATGCTAATTCTATCATTGTAGCTTCGACACAAGTCACCCACACACATCAGTGGCACAGAACTGTGGCAAGCACGGAAGGACCCACAGACCAAGGCTCACCGGTCCCACCTACTGTTCTGTGATACTGAACAAGGCACCTGGCCTCCCTGCGCCTCTAAAGTCAGGGCAATAAGCCCTGCCTGTATTCAACAATTTCCACTCATTATCTATGGCACTCCTCGGGCAAAGGCACTACGACTCCCACAAATATATTAGTGAATTAGCTCATCTCATCTAGGAATTGAAGGGGTTGTATTAGAAAATTTTTACAGTTTGGTTCTAGAATTTTACAATTTGGATAGTGATAGTAAAACTACCACTGTTATTAGTCTTACCAGCATTAATCAGTGCTATATTTATATCACTGTTTACCAGTATTCATTAGTAATAATTATTATTATATTACTACACATTCGTTAGTCTTATAGTAGTAGTATTATAATTTAGAATCATTATTAGTAAAAGTATGTATAGATTGTGAAATGCATCTAGTAAGTAAATACTATTTTATAATTATATCAATATTACTCATTATTAATAAAAAGCTGTTTTTATTACAGCAAGACGTGTGTTCCATGAGGCAGAGATTAATATATATGTGGCTCATTGTAATTACATTAGCACCTGGAAGAGTGCCTGGCGCAAAAATCTATTTTAAGTGAATGATGGTTGAAAAACTATATAATAGTAATTCCTTAGTGTTGTAAGGTATTGCATGGTTTATAAAACATTTTCACACTCATTGTTGCATTTGATCCTCAAAACAATCTAGACAGATAATATTACCAGCTAATTTCATAAATGAAGGAAGGGCATGTGAAACAGTGAAGTGTCATGCCCAAGGTCAATGTGTAACGGAGGCTTGAATGTGAATGCCCTAACCATCAAATCAGTGCTGGATCATGTCCCTTTTAAGAGTCAGTATGGCCTATGCATTTGGTAAGCTCTAATGTCACCCAAAGAATCACAAGTTCTTTGTGGGAATAAGCAACATAAAGATCAAACTAATACAATTAATATCTAACCCTTTAATGAATGAGCAGCTTGACCTCTCTCCCTCTTGAGGCTCTGAAAGGGAAAGCTCACGTGCTACACGCCGCAATGGCAGATGAGGCTCAAGATGCTGCCCCCTAACCCGAAAAGGGGCATGCCAGTCAAGCCTGAGTCTCACTGGAGCTCCGGACATTTCAGTGACTTTGCGCCTGTCCTCATGACAGACCATGCATAATTAAAACAAACATCTGAGAAGCTGTAATTGCTCTTCTGTGATTGCTGGCAACCTAACAGAACTGTCAGGACTACATAAAGAAGCTATTTCCCATTTGTTACCTCCAAAGCCACAGTCCAGAGTCACCTTTCCTGGCAGGGAACACAGACTCTAGGGCTCCAGGGACAGCAGAACACACTGCAAGTCTAAATATTTAGATATCGCTGTTCAGAGTTCACAGTCCTCCTATATTTTCTTCCAGGTTTGAAAAAGAAAAAGGTTTTACTGACTGTAAGAAGAGAAGCGGCACAAAATTGGCCTGCATGCTCCACATAAAAATGATAGGGGAAACCCATTCTAAAGTACATTGTTAATTATATTGCCATAGGTGGCTATCCAGTTCCCTTGCATTTTAGCTGTGCGTTGAGAAAACATACCTCCTGCCTAACCAGGCTACATGACTTCACAGCAATAATGGCTTAGTTCTCCCCCAAATATCAATAATCCAGGACACATCAATTCCTAGGAGCCACGCCACAGCCTTGCCTCACCCAGAGTGAGACATTAGAGATACAGTGGATGAGCACATTCAGGAAAGTGGGATTCTAGACCCAATTCAGTCCAAAATTCTTGGGTAATTTTGGAAGTCATTCTCTTCCCTTTCCACTGAGTTTCCATATCTGACAAGTGAGAGAACTGGAATAGATAACCTTTAAATTCTTTTCTCGTTCTGCTACTCAAAGACTTTGTGATTAAGACATGGAGAATGGCTCGGGAATGAATGCAAACAGGGAACAAGCCTGGAGGGAGACTCAGGTGTTCACAATGGTATTTTGTTCTAGTCTACACTAAATTAGCAATCACCTATAACAGATACCTCCCCCTCCATGGAATGGATTAATCCCTCAGGGTAGCAAAAACCACAAAGAGAGCTAGTAAAAAAAAAAAAAAACTCTTTCACTGAATAGAGTTTATTCCACCTATTCTGATCTAACTTTGCAGACCTAGTGGAAGCAATATAGGCAAAGATTGAAAACAGAGGCCTAATTTATATTACATAATTCCTACATAGTATAAGGAAATATATGTAGGAATACTATGTGAAGAGAGCAACCATTTTAAAATTAACGTCAAAAAAGGATGATGAAATAATAAAATAATGGAATTAAAATCAATGAGGCTGTCTAGCCTAATCACCAATAAATAGAAGCCTTTAAAATCAGCAGGAGTCCTGCATATGGAGAGCAGAGCCTACCTCTGCTATTTCATTAGCTACATGACTATTGAATAAGTTATTTCACTTTTGGTAGATTACCACTCAGTACAATGGCAGTAACATCTGTTCCACCTAACTCAGACAGCTAGATAGAGTAAGTTCACTTTCGAGAACTGAATGACCGTGAATACGGAAGTGCCGTATGAACTATAAAAAACTGTACAAATATAAAGGTATTATACTGAGAGGGTCACCTTGAATATGCACCATATGGATTTATGGATTTATTTTATCAAAAATTGTAAATTAATAAAATCTTTTTTTAAATTAGAGACTGGAGAAAGTCCACTTTAGGCCACAACAACTCTGACTTTATGAACTTGAAAACTTTACAAATCATTCTGTATGATAATTTATTATAATAATGGATTAACAATGAAAGGTAATTTCAAAATCATGTCAAGAAAATAATGTGTAAGTGAAGTAGAAAATACTACATAGCTTCGTCTCTACTGAGAGAACAGAAAAAGAAAGATCTATATCTTTTTCTGCCATCAAAGTCTAAGGTTTTGTTTTGTTTTTATTTTTCTGTTTATTTTTTTCTTCAAATTTGAAGCAGGGGCAGTGGGGCCCAGACTATGGGATAAAGAACACTGCTGGCTAGAACCTTCAAGACCAAAAGAAAAATCACATCATCCCATTGTCCCCATTAGTCTAGAATAGAAGGTGATGAGACAAAGCCACACATACATACATACTAAAATTTTCCACAAAAATGAATAGACATTTAACATGGTAAAGTTTATATGAAGACAAAACTTTATATATGTGTATATATATATATATATATGCTCATAAGAACATAGTACAGGCACAAAAGGGTTTTTGGGAACCCAGGGGCATTCCAAACAGGTGAGGAAACACAAGTTGTTAAAAAAAAATCAGAGGAAAGTATGAGGAAAGTATGAGGACAATGGTAGTAAAATGAAAAGACCCTACGGCCTAAAGAGCTACTAACTGAGGAAGAAAAAGCACACCCTACTTTTAAGTGTGCCTAAGCCCTTTAGAGAAAGATTATTAGCAGAATACCTTATAAAAGAAAATTATAACATATGGTATCACATAAATATAAGTTGATGTGGAAAACATGTGGGTACTTTTCCACTTTCACAGTCAGAATTAAAAAATGAGAAAACAAACCCCAGAAATGACAGATATAATAACTGAGGTGAGAAATGTAATCGGTAACTTCAGGGTAGCAATGATTTAAGCAACTCCTGAGCTGAAAATCTCAAGGGCTGGGTAGAGGAGACTGAAAGCAATTCAAAGACCAAGGTTGAACTGCACAACCATTAAGCCTCTTAAGTGTTTGAGAAGCTAGAACCTGTGCCCAGATGAGCAGGTTCGTGTTGCTCAGGCTTAACTATTATCTCAAACATAATTGAGTACCTGCTATGGGTCAGGTCCCTTGCTGGGTGCTGTTGGGAGGAGAGGCCTGAGTCAGACAGTCCTGCCTCCGAACATCCTGAGGCTCCTGAAGGAGACAGGTTTGTACACAAGTACGTCAAATAGAAGACATGTGGTGAGAACTGTATGAGATGCATAAAGAGGTTATAATGTGATGAAAAAGAGACCTCATTCGAATATAACACGAGATCCTGGGTAACTCTGGATACAGAGGGCACCTGAGGTCTATTGCCAGCTCGGCCCTGAGCGGGCTGGGCATTTCTGAGCCAATCACTTACATTCCGCACTACAGCTCTCACATTTATACCAGGAAAAAAAAAGTGGGCTATGTGATTTCCATTGCTACTAACTTTCTGTCTCTCTGATTGGGTTATAGGAGACCAGTCTCTCAATGATCCTAGGAATGAAAAGTCTTGATGGGACACAAATTTGGGAGAGTGTATACTAAAAGCAAAAGATGGCATAAGCTGAGGCACAAGACTCCAGCATTACCAATTCACCCTGTAAATAAAAACCGTTACCTGCTCCTAGGGATTTCACTAATGAGACAAAGAAGAAAAATAAAATGGATATAAATTTTTAAATGTATAAAAATTTAAACAAAACAGTATGAATTACAAAAATGGTTAGAGTAACAGAGATGCACTAACATTTAGATTAAATATAAAGCAGAGCATATCTTATACTTCTAACAAATATCATATCATAATGTATAGCAGATGAAAAGATGTAGCTTCATTTTAAAAAGTCTGAATATCCATAAACCTTTCCCCATATTTGTCTTTAAAATGTATTTATGCAAGGGGAATGTTTTTCCTTCACGTATTCAAAAAAAGGTTATATTAAAAAGAGAGATTGGCAGAATTGCAAGAAAGAATCTAGACTTCAGAAATTAAATGAGACTGAGTTGCTTCAAATGAGGGTGCCATATTCCAAACTGTTTACTGTAAGAAAAGAATTCCTGAGTGCTGCATTCACCCATCCAGCCATCCGCCATCCATCCAAATATATACATACATAAGAACATACAGACATACATTTGACCATACACAATCATTCCTACTAAAAACACAGTAGCATAATAAGAGCCAAGAGGAACATAAGGACGAGTGAGAAACCATGTCTTGTTGCTTAAATGGGGAGACAAAGCTTACATTCTTACAAGGAAGTAAGGAAGTATCTATCATATGGGGCCCAAGCACCACATATGCCATGAATAGGACAAGCACATTGGGTAAGGACAACAGCCTCGTTTCAAAGGCTTAGTAGCCACAAAACCATAGAGAATAACATCTCTCCTCTCTAAGCTTACATTTCTTTATGTAAAAAGACACTTACTTCATAGGGTTATCGGAGAAGGCAATAAAATGATAATGAAAAATCATTTCAAGTAGACTACATGTTCAAGGTCTGACAGAGCAAAAGCAGGAGAAATACAAAAGTAAAAATTAGAGAGTCAGAGTAAGATGTATGTGGGAACCCAGAGAAGGAAGTGATGACTTCTGATCGAGGCCATAGCCAGACATTTTGGAGAAGGTGACATAAATAGGATTTTGATAGATGACAAAAGGGTGTAAATAATGTATTAAAAGAAACGAGTTGAGCAAAGAGACACAGAGTATCAGAGATTGCACCAGTGTCCCTAGAGAACAGGACAGACAATAAGGGAACCTCCCATAGTATAGTATAGTAAAGGTAGGGCATCTCAAGGTAAGGAGAGTCACCCACAATCCAACTCACCCTTTTTCATAGCACTCAGCGTGAAGGAGTCTAGAGGAGCCATGACATGCTTCTCTCCTCCCGCTCCTGCATGCTATTTTATAGCTGACTTAATAGAGGATATGTCCCCACCTGAACCTGGCATGTGCATCAACTACTAAGACTCCCTCACATGTTTGCCTCCTATTCCATAAGGGATGCTATGCTGTCTTTATTCCTTTCATTTTAGAGGGAAGTCCATTTTAGCTCTCCCCAAAAGTTAGGAGACAAAATAACAATCCCCCTGGGGAGTAGACCAGGGGAAATATTGAGAAAACAAATGAGAAAGCCAACATATGGCTCTTCTTGTCCTCATGAAGAGGGATTCTCTTCCAGATCCCATTCCCAAGTCCTGCTATCACTAAAGAACAATAAGCCAAAGGAAAGCAGTTCCACGAAATTCTGTTTAACCGCAAGATGCATCCTCCTTCAGGACCAATATAACTTCAGGCCTGCCATGGACAGCAGTAGGGCACCACGGGCATCACTTACGGTTTTTCCACAGCAGCTCTCTAACAGTCTTGCCATTGCCCTCCCTGGACAAATGATGCCAAAAGACCCACAGCCACAGCTCACCATGCCCGCTGGTGCCTGACCTCCCCACCTGTCTCCAGTCACTTTACCCAGCTCCACGTCTGGGCTAGGCTTCTGACTTCAGTCCTCCAACACTGGTAGACTAGTAAAGTGTTGACTGGGGGCAGGGTGAGGACTAGAATGAAAAGAGAGAGGCTGAACTATGTCCCACAGAGTGAAACAGTCTCACACAAAATTGCTAGCGGGGAGGGGGGTGGCGGCATGGAAACGCTAATGTAAGAACAAAGCAGAAACATCTTAGAGAGAATACAGTAATTTTTTCTTTTAAAAAAGCAGGATGAGGGAGAAAAAAATAGAGAAGGGGGGTCTGAATCTCTTTTCACTGCCTCTTCTCTCTCAGCAACCAGAAGTCTAACTAACATTCTTCTCTTTGTTAGTACGAGTTATTGTTGAATGAGTAGGGATGAACTGCCATCATTGACTTGCAAAAATGTGGAACCTCTTCAACCACACACATGCCAGTCTTTATGCTCCCTATGGGGTTGAGTGTGTAAAAGTGCACATATGTATACACATGACACGCTGAGCTCATGTAGATCTTCAGATTCCACTTGATATAAATATTGAATGTACTGCTATTAAAACCCCTAAAACTAGGCTTCACTCACACTTGTCTGTGCGCTTCAAAAAAATGCAGATGTCACAGAGTTCTCCAGACAACTCTAACCTACAGCAGCTTAGAGGAGTAACCTACAACAGCCAGAGAAGGCAAACCAATCCCAGGTGCCTTATCAGGTTCACTTCATATGGGCTTTCCTTTAAACCACTACACGGCAGGATTTTCAGACATCCAATGGCAAGAGGGAGAGTCGACTGCAGGGTAGATGCACATCTACAGGACAAGGGAGGGGGTAGAAGATAGTTCAGCAGGACAGTGAGTTATAAACGAAGCGACCGAGGTTCTAGTTTTGGCTCTTGCCCTAATTCACTGTGTACCCCTAGCCACACAACCCCTCAGAGTTCTCAATCTCTTCATCCCTAAAGGAAGAGTTAACTTAGATAGCTCCTAGGGAATTTTTATCCTGTGATAGTCAGTGAACTCTGAGAAACACACTACAGATTCTGAAGCTGCCTCTTTCTGACACACATCATGCTGTAAATCACTTTTATTACATTGAACTCTCCCACTTAGGGCACCCAACCCTGAAATCCCTACACTTACCTTCCCCTCCAGGTTGCTTGTATGGGTTGTACTTCGGCTTCGGAGCAACCACTGGTGCAAATTTTTTGGGTGGCTGTTGTGTAGACACTGAAATGCTGGGGGTCCCAAAGGAATGGGTGGTCTCCATTCGCGCAGGCACATGGCCAAGGGGCTCCCCGGTACTTTTGGGTGGCAGCCAAGAGGGGTGAGACATGGTTGGAATCTAGAATTTAAAAAAAAAATACAGTGTTTTTTATGGAAACATGGAAATGGAGGCAACATATCTCAATTCATTACTATTTTATCTTAATCCATACTTGATGGAATCTTGAAAATTCTCTCTGAGAAGAAGAAAGAAGATGAATGGAGGAGGAGGCAGGGAAGAGGAAAAGAAAAAGTGAACGCTGCCACTAACTAATCTTAAATAACTCTCTTCTAACATTGACCTATGTTAGTGCCTGACACTGCTCAGGAAGTAGATACAAATAAGAAATAATCCCTAACCTGAAGGAGTTTCTATAGTAGGAGAATTGTGATGCCAGTAAGGTTGAAAAAAGCTTCAACTGTATTAATAATCTATTAAAATAATGATCACACCAGTTACATAAACGACAGTATGTGCCTAACCGAGGCGATAAGTCACCTAAGTGAGCATTTAAAAAGTGTTGCTGCAGAAAAGGATAAGATCACTTCTTGCCAGCAACAGAAGACCTCACTGATGCAGTGACCTTCAGACAGACCTTGAGTACAGAATAGAGGTTGGGCCTGAACAATGTTAGCATAGTTACGTGGACAGAAAAGCACACAGTCCCTTGCACTTACTGTGGCTGCAGGGGGGATAAGAAAAAGTAGCTAGCAACAGAACTGAAATGTGGAACAGAACAGGCAAGCTCTGCGTCACGCCAAAACTTATTTAGGCATTAAGGGACTCCCAAAAGTTTACTCTTGAAACAGGACAAGATACTTTAAAATGGTCCCTCTGGCAGAGGCGGTACTGCTCGCCACCAAGGAGCACTTGTAATCTGGAGGATGAGAATATTGTTTGCCACTATGCCTAGGTAATTACTGGCACTTAGTGGCCAGAGGCCAGAATGTTCAATACCTGTAATGCATTGGTCAGCCCCACATGACAAAGAAATAGCCCATCAAGAGCTATGCTGACTTGATATCATACTGGACCTTTATGAAAAACTTAACTAGGAGGGGGACAAACAAGCCTAGCAAAGGTGCTGTTCTAATTAGATTAAAATACACTATATGAGGAAAGAAAAAATGATGCCTTGCATGTCAGAGTGAGCCAATCACCCCTGCAGGCAGCCTGCGGGCTGGGGCTGAGCCTCAGCAACTGCTGCTGAGGAGGGCTCTCCAGGCCTGATTGCAAGAGCTCTCCAGCGGAGGGAGGCCCGGAAGGCACCCTGTACCACTCCAACCCCAAATCCACCCAGTAATTTATTAATTGAACTGAATTAATTGAGAGGGCTACATGATTACCTCCAGATGTCTGTAAAGACAAAGAGCACTGGAAATACCAGAAAAAAGTAAAAGCCTCAGCATGTGACATGGCAATGAACAAATGGGGCGAAGGGGAAAGTAGGGGTACAGTGTTGTTTGAGTGTTAGCATCAGGTCACACCGGATGAGTGACATGACCTTGAGCAGCCTCCCAGTCCCCATCACGTGCCTCAGGTACTTCCACTCCCTCAAAATTAAGATAAAAACCCTGTCCTCCTCAACTCCCCCTCAGAGTGCTTATGGCAACCAATGAGATAACAATATTAAAGTGCTTTACAGATTGCAAAGTACTATTCAAAAGGAGAAGAGAAAAACCGTTGGAAATGTAGTTTTCTCAATCAAGAAGATAACATTATCAATGAGAAGAACTCTAAACTGACAATCAGGGGGCTTTTGTTACTGAAGCCAGTAACACTGCTTTTTCAGTCTGATTGCAGTCTTTCCTTCTCTCTTCCTCCCTGGTATCTCGTGCACAAGCCGTGTACAGATACATTTACTAAATTGTTTCCCTGAAAGGGCAGCGAGAGTATTTCACGCATCCCTAAGTCATCATTACAAGGCCTATCACAAAAACAAATACGGAAAGACAACCATGAAGGTAAACCTAGGTGCATATTTAGAATCATTTGAGAAGACTAAAATATATATATATATATCTAGATATATATATCAAAACCAAGCCCATCTCTCAGGTTGAGAAGCACTAATTTTCATTATGCTTGTTTTTTTTTTTAATTGATTCTCGCTCTTCTACTAAAAGGGGATAAAAGTGTCTGTTCTGCTTTCAACATGACTAAAGTGAGCATAAGTGGGAACCAGGAGGATACAATAAAGGTTTGAACAGTTTAATGCACTAGGCACTTTTGTAGTACACATTTTATTTGTACATTTTAAAAATGGGTTAATGTGATCATTGCCACTTCTCTGTAACTCTAAAGTTATTCCACTATAGAAACTTTAGAAAATAGGTTAGTATAGGATGCAGTGATTTCAAAAGCAAAGATGCACATTTCCCAAGAAATCCCATATTGCCAAATGACTGTGGAATCCTTCTGGGAGAGTATGAAAGACGAAAGAAAACTTAAGCATGTAGATGTAAATCATTGACTCCACCATCTTTTCATCAACCCCAGCACCATCTATTACCCTCACATCACTCTCCCCAGGAAGGCACCTCCAGCTCCACCTCCGCAGAAGGCCAGGGTCTGGCCAAGTATCTGTTTGCAGATGACCTTCACAGAATCTTTTGATATCATTCCTCAGTATGTCAACAGTGACCCAGTGACACCATTCCCAGGATTTATGATGAATGTTCATGACCCTGAACTTTTGCTCACTCCCTTCACTTTTTACCGAGCCCTTTTTTAAAATTTTGAACTAGCTCTAATATCTCTGATGTTGTAAATATTTCCCTCTAAAATGAGTAGCTTAATTCTAGCCTCTTCTAGGACTTATTTCACATTGATAACAGTTCACACAGAAGCTATTCTTCCACCTGCCGACCTGCTCCAATCAGCTGGAAGCCCCTGAGTGGTCTCACTGTACCAGCATAGTGCCTGGTTAGGAAGCCCTTAGAAATGATGCTATGCATGAATGGGTGAGTGAATAAATGCTTATCTCCTTGATTACTCCTCCCTTTCTAGAATCTCTATATCTCTCTCCTTAACATCCCCTGATACAATCATCACTTTTCCTCTCCCTTTATTTAGTGATGTAATGAATCATGCTGCTATATTTCCAGATATTGAGCCAGCTTTGCCCTTCTACAAAAAGTCCTACTCCATCACAGTTGTGGTGTTTTAATATATGAATAAGCTAAATATGCTATTTTATGTAGAATTTTTGTACATATATTTGTAAGATCATTCCATAGTGTTTTCTTCTCTACTTATTTCACTTATCATTATGAGGTTTGTATATGACGCTTCTGCATCCTTTTCTATTCTTTGTATTAGTTTAATAGTGAGGATGACATTATGTGATCTTTAAAGGTTCATCAGAATTCAATGTACAGTCATCTATACATTGTAATTTCTTAAATAATAGATCTTAATAATTATTTCCAATAACTTCTATAATTGTAGTAGTTTTATGCTTCCTCTGAGGCCATTTTTCAGCATTTACATTCTGCTAAAAATTTTACTGCATCTTTGGGTTTCATCACTGTTCCATTTTGACCAAGCTAACTCACAATTAAAAGTGATGTCTATCCACCGTGCATCATTTAGAGCCTGAGCATCACTTCCTACTAGCCCTTGAAGACATAGTGCATGTTCTCTATCCTCCAGTTCAAGTTGAATACACTCTCACTGCACTTCTATGGTCCCTGGAATACTGCCGACACCACACTCATCACATGTTGCTCTGCCTCTGTGCTTGCTTGTATCTCAAACTAAACTCTTGAATCCTTGAGAGGAGAAGTAATTATCATTGTCCAACCCCAGGGCCTAATACATGCTAGGTACTCAATAAAAATGTCTGTTAATTTAATGAATGAATAAATTTATTTGTCTGGTACTGGAACTCCAGATGAATAAGATTCTCATCCTGTACTCAAGAAGCTTAGGGCCTACCTGAGGGAGATATATTTATATATGTGAAATGAGAAAGAGAAAAACACAAAGCATACAAAATAACTGGGGTGTGTCACAGAAGCTAACACAGGCTTAGCAAGGGGAAACCCTTAACAAGGACGCTGAAAGGTGGTTGCCTCTAAAAGGTAAATGGAGCAACGAGGGTAATGCCTGGAAGAACTGTGAGCTCAAGAAAGAAACAAGGCATTTCTTTGGGACAAGGAGCAGAGCACTCACACTAAAAAATGAGGCGCTAAGGGAGAACAATTAAGGAAAAGGTTTGGAAGATAAAGTGAGTTTGTATAGTAAATGTCTTACGTGGAGAAATAAGGAGCTAGAGCTTTTATCTTTGACTAAGAATCTAATAAGAGTGAAAACTGTAGGTAAGGAAAATTAATCCATGCAGGATGGGTCCAAGGAAGGCAATAAACATGACAGAGTCCCTATGGCCCCAGTTCCAGTCTCACCTTTGCCAGTGTGACCTTCAACAAGAAAGAATACCCTTTTGCAAAATGAATGTCTGTAAAGTCCCAATCTGCTCTAATATTCTATAGCATTTTCCTTCTCTGAAATCTTAATTGCAGACCTTTGTTTTGATAAATGGGTTTAAGGAGACCTCACAAGTTTTGTGAAGGAATAAACTCGAATGTGTCGGTTAGGGTTTCCTGGCTTCTCAGAGACGTCCAGCACAAACACAGAAAAGCCGTGGTGAGAGCTGGTTTTGCTGGACCAAAACTCACCCTGCTCTTACTTCCTCTGGTTCCAGATCGGTTTCACTCTAAACTTATAATCATCATGAAAGCAAGAAGTGAAAGGGAACATCTCTACAGAGGCTCTGAAAATACACAAACACAATGAGAAGAGAGGAAAACAAGAGAAATGGCCCTCCTCTGAGCAAGGTGCCTACTGTTGAAGGGAGTCAGAGAGCTGGGGTTGCTCAAGCACTGGTCTTTCAGGAACTGTAGTCAAATGCAAAGAAATTAAGAAGAACCTAAGAATTTTCTATTATTACCCTCTCTGTTGCTCTTCTGTCCCCTCTTAGCTGTTCAGCAGGTACAAGAACACCACCGACTGACAATAAATCACAAGTGTTTACTAAGAACTTACTGTAGGCTAAGCAATTTTTGAATGGTGACATAATCTTCCTAGCCATTATACGAGGTAGCATTACAATGATCAAATATGGAAACTAAGGCTTCAAGAATTAATGTGCTCAAATAGCAAAGCTTAAGCTTAGGCATAGGTCTTCAACTACAAATCCATGGTCTTCATCATGGTACCAATCTTTCTGTTTTAAGGATAAAGGAAAACACCACAATCCAAAAGAAGGCATTACTTACAAACAGTAGATTTTGCTCCTATCTCCACATGGATCTTATTTGCCATATGCCTTCTCTATTCTATTCCTTCAGACTTAAAACATTATGAGCCATGGGATCACAGACTAATGAAGCCAATAGTCTGACCACACAAATCAAGGCACAGCAGAACACAAAAGACCACAAAAGACCATATGGTGACCAAGACCCTTCCTCTACAAGTGCGAAACCTTGGGGCCACAGGTAAAGTTACAAAAAAGACTAACAAAGCTTCTAAGCTTCTCTAAAGACACCATGGGTCTGCCATCACGGCCATCCTCGTAAGTAAAATTAACTCATGTTTGATCAAATTTTCCTGCTTCCCCAAAATCAATATTGAACTCATCTTTAAACATTTACATGGATCATCAAAATTTAAAAACAACCAACCATTACACGGTATCATCTAACATCAAGTGCAATAAGCTCAAAATAGTGTTTTACAAAGCGTATATCTGTGGATCATTATGTATACATTTTGATTCAAGGGTTGAGAATAATCGGCTTTGAGCATTTACATTAATCTTTAAATCATGTTGTGTTAGACCTAAATCTCTGTTGGCAATTAAACCAAGACGTGGCTCCTGGTCATGTTTGCCAAATAAGTGAATGATACTAAAGAAAGACACAGGTATTAATATCCTTATCAGTAGTACAAAAATTGAGAGACTAAGGTATTACGTGACTTAAACATCAGAAATAGTTGATGGCAGACTAAAGTTTAGAAGTCACGTCCCTTAGCAACAGTTTCACCATTTAAGCAAGAAATTAAGATATAAATAACACTTTCCTATAACTGAAGGTTTTTCACTATCCTTCCTCTTTATATCAAAACTAGTACCTTTTTAGAATTTCAAAAATGCCCTCTTAATGATCTATTAAAATGGTACAATGTCTTTCCCTATGTATGCTACAGTTATCCGTCCTTGGTATTCAGATAAAGGACACCTGATCTTCTGAATTCAGCCTCACTTTACAGTCTTAGATATGCAAGGAGGTCAGAGTGCAACCTTGGCACTCTCTGGGATGACAGAGTCCTCCTCTGAAGAGGACACTGAAAACGAGGTGATGGGATTAGATGAGTGCTAATGACCTGTCTACACACAAACTCTTGTGACTCTATAACAGATCCTGACTGTAAAACAAGCCCCCCAAAGCAAGATTATCCATGGAGATGCCAAATCATCTCTAATTTGCTTAATCATTGAGGAACCACAGACTTCTTTTCTTTTCTTTCTTTTCTGCTATTTTTCCTTTTTTTTGTCACCCATTTCCCTGACTCTCCAATCCTCCCCATTGTGGGAGGGAATTACAGACTCATCTAGGAGATTACCAAGGTATCAATCAAGATTTATTATGCACAAGTAAATAAGTACTTTAGGCAAACCTTTTCCAAATGATGTAGGTAAGTCCCTACCAGTGTAATTGCCCTGGAATGTGATGGCAGTGTGGGAAGGTAATGTTAACGAATAAGGCAGGCTGAAAATTATATACAATTGTTAGTTGAACTGCACATGTAATCACTTTTCCACTGAAGCATCAGGTCAGATGAGAGCCAGAAAGACAAAGCAGAATCTGCCATGGGCTGAAAATGTCAACGTATTCACTCAACTTCTCTTTGCAGGCAGCTTTGGCCCAGCACTGGCTAAGTGCCCCACTCTCTGCGTGGACAGCTGGCATTACTCAGAAGGGGTGCCTAGAGAACAACTCTACAGAAATGCCAAACCTTTATATAGACTATCTGAGAAACAGTTGGAAATACTGGAAAAAGCCCTGGACTCAGATGCAGGGGACTTTGGTACAATTTCTAGCTCAGCCACTAATTGGATCTCTGATTTGTGTCCCCAGACCTCTGTGAACCTCAGTATCTCTCCCTATCTGTAAAATAAAGATTTGATGCCTGTTACCATTCCTTCTAACTCTCATGCTCCATGATTCCTCCTACAAGTCCACAAGCTGAGTGAGGTGAGGTTTCCTACAAAACTATCTTAACTCCCAAAAGTCCCACTGACCACGAAGCATAGGGTGAAGGGAGGCAGCATAGGAGTCAACATATTCAATGCCAATCCGCCTTACACAAAGTTAATATGGACACAAGCTAATGCTAAAGGCACAATCCTCAATACTGATGATGCAGTTGGTTGCCAACTGCATTTGAAGATCCCAGGTAAACTAAGAAGCAGCAAGGGATAGAAGCATCAATCCAGACAAGAAAACACTTGCCTCTGATAAAGAAGTGAGGAATAAAGACATCTCCACATTGCACTTTCACATCACATTCAGAATGTCACATGAAAAGGGAACAATCAGCTAGGACAGGGAAACAATATCAGAAAGAACAGGTCTCTCAGAAGGAGGAAAAGGAGGGAATGGAACTAAACCAATCACTAACTAGATGGTCTTTGTGGTCACAACTCCAATCAGTCAAGGAAAAAGAGAGACATGATGCCAACAGCCAAGACAAGATACTCAATAGCCAGGAGGTGATAGAGTCTCTGCTGGGAGAAATCTTAAGAATGAATTTGTTCCTTCTAACTTGAATATTCAAAAACCAAGATTTAGGGAAGCTGAAGCGGTTTGCCCAAGTTACCACAGCAACTAGTACATATCAGAGGCTGTATTCAGACCCCGTTGTTCTTTCAAAAAGTGTTTGCAAGTGGAACAGTTTCATTAAACAAGCTAGTAATTCTGTTGATTGTTAGGATGACAATTTAAAAAAGTGGGTGAATGTCATCAAAATGAATGAGGAGTAAAGAGCTTCTCTCTCAAAAGAGCCAACACCCATGCCATTGAAAATGAGCACCGAAGTCATGTGACCCCAAGCTTGTACTCTAGGGTCATTTAACAGCAATGGTTCTACTTGGCTAAGTTACCACAACAATGCTTACCCTCTCTGGACCACCATTTCTTCAGCTCTACAATAATAAGCATTAAGAAGATGATCTGCAAAATGCCTCTTGGAACAACATTTTATGCTCTGCAGTGGTATGGCTAGTCTGTACAATGTGCTGTGCTTTCAAAATATGTATTATTAAAAGGTTTCTTCTATGTCTCCGATTCAGACTGTTTTTGTGTATGAAGCTGAGGGAAAGGTGCAAACAATACTGTGAGCCCTTTGAGCTCTGTGCATCTACTTCAAAAAGTGAAAATCTAGATTTCTAAAGACAAGGTTCTGAGTGCCTGATTCATAAGGGTTTTAAACTCCTGGTTTATATCTTGCCCCTCCACTAGGTTCAAAACTTGACAGTGGGAAAAATCATTGATACAATCTCTTGGGAAGCCTGGTAATTGTTTTGGTGATAACTGGAAACTTCTCATTCCAAACCCACCGTTAAGTGGGTAAGTCCACAAGTTAATTACTGCTCACTTGTCTGCATTCCCCTGAGCTTGTTCAAGCTTGTATTGACACACACAAACATTGAATCTGAGTTGTCTGTTGACTAGTCTGTTGTACCCATTAGACAGGCCATAAAATTTTACTGGCACTCGAGGGATGTTTTAATAGATTTTAATGTTTAATAATTTTGTTTGTATTTTCCTTTATTACAAATTCATTTTGCTACCACATAAGAGTAAACAGAATAAAATAAAAGAATTCCATTTTAGATATAACTTGCAAAATATAAATATTTAATTTTCCTTCAATGAATGAGTTCACTTTTCACAATATATCCCAAGACATATTTACACCTGACAATATTACACATGACTCTGTGAAGCAATGTTCTTTCAGGCAACATAACATGCTAAGAGAAATCATAGTAACAAAAAATAGAGTGAACAACTATACTTCAGCCTTCTAAACATCATATTGCTCATAAAACCGTCACCTGTCAGCTGTGCTGTTTGTACCCTATTGTCACAGCTACTGTCATAAACTAGCTTAGAGCCTTTGCATAGGGTGTGAATGCTGTAATCTGAATTAATGTTATTAAATTTATGTGATAATATTATTATAAATAAAAGTTTCCAGTTTAATCTTTGTTTCTCTAATACTTCATTTTTAATTAAATGTTAAATTATTAAATTTTTGTTAACCCAAAATCTACTTCATTATAAAGTATAATGATTCTGCTAAATTAAATCAAAATGTCCAGATTTGGGAAAAATAAAAAGGGAAAGAGGAAAGATACACATTTTCAACCTTCATGGACCATGAGAATACAGTTTTGGAAAACAAAGAAATTCAACTTCATGCATTATATGCTCTGAAATAAAAATTTTCGTTTAACGCCAATTGAAAAGCCTGAAGAAATTTCTCAGTATTTGAAATGGTTTCAGAAACAGACAAGCTTCTCATTAGAATGTGTTATAAATTCAAATTATGTAAGAGAAGATAGTTTTGCAATTTCACATTTAACAGCAAAACAGCTGAAACCATTTTCAACTGGTGACCTTTTTCTTAAGTCATGTTAAAGGTTGTTCCACTTTTATTTCAAGATTTTGAAACAGAGACAAAAACCTTACACGCATTGACCAATGGCAGCTGAGTGAAAATGAGCCAGGCTGTTTCGGATCAGTTTCAGAATGACATCAGTGAATGTTATTCCCTTTTAAATTTCTCTCGATGAGAGTATGGGTGTTGTGCCTTCTGCTTTTTTTATCAATTACTGACCACCATGAAAAAAAGGACAACGCAATGTGTAATGAATGTAATGAATTGGCTAATAGTCTTGGGAAGTTAAACACACACACACTTACTGTTGACATTTTTAAGGTAGTAGCTAAAGACACAACAGTCACCAATGGAGAAGTTTAGCATTCAAATTAACAAAGATATTTCTTCTAATGAGAGTGGAGCTCAGGTTGAAAATTAACTACCATTTGTAAGTTTACTTGTACATGTCTGATGACCAGGAGCTCATTACCTCACAAGACAGCCCCTCTGTGGCAGAACACTCGGAACTGCGGGAAGGTGATGTGCAGTTGAAACCTGCACCCCCATAAGAACCCCCTACCTGTCCCTCTGGAATCACAAGCCCACTTACATATGGCAGTCCCACAGAAATCTAAAGGAACTTTTTAGTTTCCTATTCAGTTTATTTTCCTGTGTTCCAAGTTTCAAAAGTCCAATTCCTCCTTCTGTTGAACTAGTTAACTGTAGAGCTTAAAAACAATAACATAAAATTTAAAATCTCAAACCAATAGTTTTCAAACATTTCTTCAGTGAAAAATTGTTTTTTCATACCAAATCTTTAAGAAAACCCCAAGAATAGAATAGACAAATTGATAAAACAGTTCCTCGCCTTTATTTAAATCTTCATCCTTTGGCAGAATACATGTCACTCATAGGGGAAGTATAAAATGCACTACTGTCATCCCTAGAGGGATTGGCTCAGGGTGCCCCTCAGAACCAAAACCTACAGATGCCCAAGCCCCTTGTATAAAAAGACATCCTATTTGAATATAACCTATGAACATTCTCCTGCATACTTTTAAATCACCTCTATATTACTTATAATACTTTATACAATGTAATTGACATGTAAATACTTGTTACACTATAATGTTTAGAGAATAATGACCAAAAAAAAGTATCTGTGCATTTTAGGCCTAACTACATGAGTACACATAAGCAACAATAAAACATTTAAAAATATATTTTTGTCCCACTGTTGCTTGAATCAGTGGAAGCACACCTGTGGATACGAAGGGCTGCTTGTACTCCCCTTGCCCTCCTATGTGGGCTCTGCCATAAGCCAGGTTGAAAATCCACTGCTCTAAAGTATTACAACAGCAATTTTCAGTAAAGAACAAAGGTGATATCTTCCTGTATTTTCCTAGTGCCTAATACAGAGTCTGCCCTATTATCAGAGCTTAGCAAGTGATTACTAGAAAAAAGAGAAGGTAAACTTAAGAATTTGGGAATATAAAGAGGTAACTTCTGCTTCTGAATCATTTTAGTTCACATTTCAAATACTGTTCCCTACTGTTCCTTATAATTAGGGTGACCATACATCCAATTTATGCCTGCTGTTTCAGTGTGATTACGACCGGTGCCCCTTTTCACTCTCAAAAGTGTCCCAGTTTAGATGACTACAGTCACTTTACTTACAACACTGTGATAATAGGGTTTTGGTCATTGAATGCAAGAGAATCTTGAATATGTTCAGGTCCTTTCCCAAAGCCTCCATATGGCCAAAGACCTCCCACACTGTAAGTTTACTACCGCGGTGGCTGAGAAGGCGGCGCAGTCTGCAGTGGGAAGCGGAGAGGCTTTGGAGGCTTCCCTGCTGCAGAAGCTTGTGCTTCCCGGTAAGCAGGGACGAATGCACCCAATTGCCTCTGCACAAGGAGGATGCAAGACACAGCAGAAATCCAGCAGAAGCTAGCATCAACTACCCTACACACTCAGCCTCCTTCTCCTGAACCAAAGAATATCACTTTTTCTAAGAAAATCAGGGTTTTTTTACTTCAATTATGTCTTTGCCATCTGCCTACTCCTGTCCCTACCCCCATCAATATTACCAACGATTTTATCACGTCAATTGGTTCCAAGTATTAATAGAAGGATGGTGGGTTTGTTTGATTCTTAATTTGGAACAGAAAAATAAGGGAGTAGACAAGAAGCTGAAATAAAATGTGTCCAAATTTATTTACTAGGGCACAGAAGTAAAGGTGGAGGGGATTTACTTAGAATGATTTACTTTTCCAAATAGAATTCAAAGAAGAGTTAAGGGAGATGAAGTCAAAATAACTCAATGCAGGCTCCCAGGCTATGTGTCTATTTAATTTATTTTAAATAAACTATTTTATATTGATTTCCATTGCAAATTCTAAATATATATTCCACAGGGGTAAAGGGAGGGGTGGGGAGAACACACAAGATGGAAAGCTGACAATGCATTCCAAAGATGGAACTCCCCGCAGACATAGTAAGCACTGTTATATCACAATACTGCATGTCTCCTTGTAGTACTTTCCAAGATGCTTGAAACCAAAACAATCTAGAATACTCTCCCAGCTCAGGATCTTCCCTCCTTATGGCATTTTTTCTGATAAATAGAAATTCCCCTTAGGGAATCCCTAAAGTAAAGCTGTTGCATTCCCTTCTGTTACATAGTTAATTGCACTGCCAAATAGAGATCTAATAGAACGTAATTGTAAATCCACTCTCAGTGTAGTATCTCCTATACCCAGAGCCTTATGGAAGACATGCCCAACATGTGACAGCCAAAACCCTTACTATGTTGGACATGGTGGATCAGCACTCACACTTGCCACGCCATAGAGGCTGCCTTGTAGGTAGCATTTGATTGCAAAAGAGAGTCTCTCAAAATAAGTGATCTGGCTTGAGATCTGGAAGACAAAAGTAAGATGGAGGCAATGTTCCCACTACTTCTGCTGTTTTCTGCTGGAAGAATGACCTTGGACATGGAAGCCAGGGATTGTTCTGTATCCACAGTCCCACATTCAGTCTTCAGCCTTGTGGTTGTCAAGAAGTAGCTGCAGCAAAGGGAGTAGCTGTACTCCATGTCTCAGGGTCCAGTTAACACTTTCCCAAACATGGCTTCTTCATCTCTGGTTCACCAGTACAATGATGTATTCAGTTGTGTCTCAGTCTCATGATTCCTTGCTGTGTTGATTGTTGAAAAGTTAATAACTTTGTGTGGTTCTGAGATTCGTTACTGAAAGCTCAACCTTGAATCTTCTCTGTACAATCTTTCCAGTTTTTTGGAAACACCTAACACCCTGAATTAAATTCCTTCTGCTGAAAATATCTAGAATGGATTGTTTCCCATAGTAAAACCTTGTCGACATCCTTAAAATATAATTTGCCAAATTATCAACAGGACACAGATTCAAATTATTCATTGTGCAAGCAAATCCTGAGTGCCTATGCAATGTGCTCTGATCATCAGTAGGGAACAGAGCCTTGCACAGAGAGGATGCAGTGCCACCCTCTCTGAGCCCCAAGTCCAGTGGGAAGAGGCATCCTACAAGAGGGGAAGCAATAGTGTTCTGGACCAAGCTAGTAGGAAACCTAATCTGATCTCAGCATTCTCACCTCAGCTCTATCCCTCACTGACCATGTTTTCTAATCAAGAGGGCTAGATGGATGAAAGTCCCTTTAAACTCTAACATTCCACAACACTCTGAGAATTTGTACTCATAAGGGAATTTACTTGGATTCAAATCCTACCAAAACTTCCTAAAGTTCCAGTTCCCTAAATCTGAAGGTCAGAACCCAAAGGTCACAAAACACACAAACCTCACATAGTTAAAATGGGAACAGGAATCAGTGACCCCCAAATGTTATGCACTGCAGCAGCCAACAGCTGGAAAACTCAGGGAGAGAAATCCAAAATCATGGTTGCTGAGGCTGTTACAAATACCAGAGAACAAACACAGTTTCTTGGGGATGTCTCTCTTCCCTGAAAATGTCCATCTCACACTGAAGGAAAAAGGAATATTTACATGTACTGTTGTCTCTGAAAGTGCTCGGACCAACCATAGAGTGAAAGAAATAGTAGGCAATGCAGCAATGCTGAGATCTCTCAGGAAAAAAATCACTAATTTATTCATGTCATAAACAAAAACATCCCTGATACTCATAAAACAGAAGCAGTTTCATGGACAAGAAGAAAAATTTCAGGAGAGATGAGGTCATACATCTAATGGCAGCTTTGGTACAAGCTCCAAAGGTGACCTGGCCAGGGCCTTCCAGACCTGTTGGGGCCTTAATTTCCTCATCTGTAAAATGGAGACAACAATGTCTGCTCTGCTTACCTCATAGGTGCTTATTAGGATCAAGGGGAATACTGAACACAAGGGCATTCTGTAGACAGCAGACTATGTGTGTGTGCGTGTGCAAGGACAATTATTAATAAAGGAATTTCAAAGAAGAGCTAAGAATGGTGCTTCTCAAGACCTGACAGCAAAAGGAAATATAAATATAGCAGTGATTTTACAATTTCATAATCTGGGAGGAAGAAATGGTGATCAGAGCTGTGACAAACAATGATGCCCAAAAGAGAAGAGAAACCAGCTCAGCTCTGTCATAATTGTCTCAGTTCCTGTAGCACACACAACAATGGAAAGACCGCAGGGAGGGGCAGGAGCAGCCTTTGTGACTGTGGCACCCCGGGAACCTGGAGACACTGGACCAAAACAAGGACATTTCCACCTCCATAATTAAAATAATCTCACAGTGTGGTTCTCTAAGAATTTTTGTGTGACTTCACCAGTTTCTCAGCCGTATCTCTTGGAAAACAGAAACAATGATCATAACTCAGAAGTGAAATATAACGCTGCTAGTTCTTTCAAGTTGTACAACTGGAGGGCATGAAGCCAGCTCTAGGTTTGCTCACCTGATGGACAGAAATACAAAGGCAGATTCTGCCCACATCTGGACTGCAGGGCCCGAAGAGCAAGACAGGACCTAAAGTGCATAGACAGGAGGTGGAGGCAACCTAAGAGGTAGGTCATTGTAGCCGAAACCACTCGACACTGAGGCAAAGCGGTCCCCCATCCTCACTCTACTGGCAAGGAGCCAGGCTAGGACACGGGTAAGACATAAGCTGAAAATCAAGTCCCCCACCGCTGGGCACAAAGTCACAGGAGGAGTTACGATTCAGGAAGCAAGATGATGCCCTCTTGTCGGCATTGGGCAGGAGTTATCACAGAGGCCTCCAGGGCCTTGAGATATCAGGTGGCAAAGAGAAGAAATAAGCAAAATAAATCAAGCCTACCTGTAATTCACTGAAGAGAAGACCTCAGTGGCAAACAAATACAGCCAAAAATAAATAAACAAAAACAAAGTACATGCCCATACACAACTTCAATAGCAGTCGGGAAAATGCAGATTAAAGCAGCAACTACATACTACTTGTCACACACAGACTGGAAAGAAGTTAAAAGATTCATCAAATTCACTTTGGGATTAGATGTGTGGGAAGCTAACATTCACAATAATATGTGTTTTCTCATAAACAGATGTGTTCTGTATTTGTGTGTTGGGCATATGACTTGTCTATGGCTACTTGGGTGCTACAGTGGCAGACCTGAGTGGCTGTGACAGAGACTGCGGCCTTCAGAGCCTAAAATACTCACTACCTGGCCTTTTACTGAAAAATTCTGCAGTCCCCAGTCCTAAATGAAAAAGTGTTATTGCTTTCGATTGCTACAGATATAATGAATCTGTTATTTTTTTCTTAAACCTTTTACTATTTTTTAACATGACCTTTCATGCGTAGCAGGGTCTGTTTTGATACATATTCCTGTAAAACTCTTTTTCATTAGTGTCTACCAATTATCCCAGAGCCATTTGAATAATCCTTCCTTTCTAGGATGTTTCGAGGTGGTCCCTTGAGGCATAGTCCACTCCACATGCAACTGCTCTGTTTCTGGGTATGTTATGTGACACAGTGGTCCCACCTAGTCCATCCCAGTACGTCACCATTTCAATTAGGGTAGCTTTACAATGTGCTATAGCATCTCACCAGCTGGTCCCTGTTCCCCATTACTCTGCTTTTCACATTTCTCTTAGCTATTCCACCTGCTTTTTATCAAAATAATTTTGTGTTCTTTTGTTAATATTCAAGAACAATTAACTTGAAAGTTGTCTTGAGATTACATGAAATCTCAAGGAAAACAACTACTTAATAACCTTTCTATTTTTGTTTAGGAATAAGATACACCTTTCAATTAATTCAAGGGGTCCTTCATATGACTCAAAAACTGCTAGAACCTCTTTATACAAGCCATGCACAATTCTCATTAAAATATTTACTCTTTGTTTTGTTGTGAATAGCTTCCCAAAGATTGCAAAGTATTCATATTCCAATGCCATATACAAAATATACCTAGAAATGAGATGTGAAGAGACATGTTTAACCTTACAATAACCAAAGAAATGCTAATACCAAAAAAATCAATGTATTTAGTGCTGGCACAATTGGGAGATACTGACTCACACATTCCTGCTGCAGAGTTAAAGAAACATCTTGTTTAGAACATGTCATCAGTAGGTTTGAATGACCATAAAATGTTAACCTCTGGCCCTAATATTTAAAACCCCCAACATCATGTTCAAGACTTTGATGGACTAAGTTATATTTATGCATAAAATCGTTAATCATAGCAATATATGGAAACAATGAAATAATTAAGACATGGTATAACCACTCAATGAAATATTAAACTGATATGAAAATTTTAATCATTCAAGAATATGCAGCAGTATAGAAAATGCTTAATGTACCAAGCCAAGTGATACATAGCACCATGGTAATTTATGCTAATAGCTAAAGATTGGAAGGAAACACACACACACAAAAAATAACTGCCCCTGTAACAAGATGGTGGAATTATGGGTAACGCTTTTTTCTACTAAATGCTCTGAGTTGGACAGAAAGTTGCAAGATTATTTGTACAATTTTTTTAAGAAGTGGAGACCAATTTTTAAGTGCCTTCCAGATCTAGGATTTGCAATTCTTTTTCTGTTAAAGGGGGGAAAATGAGGCTCAGGCATGTGAGGTATGTGAACTGATTTTATGAGGTCCTACAGAGGAGTCCCAGGCAGTGCTGGGACTAGAACCCAGGACTCCAGGCTCGAGAAGTAGTATTCCTTCCTGTACAATATTTGTGTTGTCATTTTTCTAAGGGCTAACAGACTCTGGGGTCATTTTAATATCTTCATATGTATGTTATAAATAAATACATGAAAATAACAATGTTCAATTACTGCTCTAAGATAGCAATGGCTATAAAAATCCTACAAAACGCTTTGATGTGCTGGAGCTTGAATTAAACTTCTTTTCTAAATAAGTCTATTCAATGGAGTAGAGGACATCAAAGTGTCTCTTCTACAAAATAGTCATTTCCTCATCAAGTCATAAAGCAATTTTAGTGCTAAGTTAAGAATTAAGTTAATATAAGGTAAATTTTGGCACTGCACATCCACTTTAGAACCTACAAAGTTTCAACTTGCAGTATTATCACTCCAGGGGAAAAAAATCCTTCAAAATTAAAAGCTAATGAGAAGCTATTTCCTTGACTTTTCTCACTGCAGCCTGACAACACATTTGGCAGAAGAGATGTTTAGATACCTAAATACACAATGGATAACCATAATTAGTGTCTAGTATTCTATTGTGCCTAAAGATAACATTTGGAGCCCATATATATTCACTGTGTTTTGAATTTTGAGGGGTTCTAATTAGATCCCAGTGGAAGTAATATTTTGAAAGGAACAACGTAAAAGAAACCATCGGATAAAAGATAGTCAGGAATAAATGGTTAATAAGGCAAAGAGACTGTGTATGCTTGTGTGCATGTGTGTGTTTGTGATTTCAGCACTATCTATTGAAAGCATACTTTCTAGGAGTCCAATCAACCACCTCTAGTGATGGGTGGTTGGTGATGGGTGAGAGAGTTTCCTATTTCCTGATTGCAACAGGCCTTTCTCTTAATGTCTGTGGTTGACGACACAGTAACATCATCAAGTATCAATCATCAATTA
Source organism: Phyllostomus discolor (assembly GCF_004126475.2). Taxonomy (NCBI): domain Eukaryota; kingdom Metazoa; phylum Chordata; class Mammalia; order Chiroptera; family Phyllostomidae; genus Phyllostomus; species Phyllostomus discolor. The sequence goes on along the minus strand of NC_040904.2, from coordinate 47,769,817 downwards.
TCCCTCATAATATTTTTTTGTTCACCTTCTGAAAAAAAACATACATCCTTCATTCCTCTTTGCTATTATTCAAATCATGATAAAATAAAAACTGCAGGGCTGGGACAAAAGCTGGGATGAGGCAGAAGCCAGGTAAGATAGTGGGGGGCAGGATAGTGAAGGATAAAGGGGAGTCAAATATATGGTGACAGAAGAAGATTTGACCTTGGGTGGTAAGCATACAACACAATATACAGATGATGTACTAAACACTTGAAACCTATAAAACTTTATTAATAGCACCCCAATAAATTTTAAAAATGTAATGCAAAAGAATCATCTTGGCAGAAAGTTAGAACTTGAGGGTTACAGATACAGTGAAAAATGAGTATACTGGCAATTTCCTGAGCATCTCTACTTAAGTTTAATCTTTTCTTCTCACAAACTTCTAATACATGCTTTTGTACCTTTAATGTTGAAAGTATCCTGGCCCAGCAAGTGTTAGACCTCCCACTGAAGATGTCTGTCTCCTCAACCAGAGGCAAAGCTTCCCTGGAAATGGGAAACACTCCTTAATCATCTTTTTAAGACACAAAACATCTTACACAGTGCCTGGTACAAAAAATCAATTTTATTAAATAAACTGTATATCTATTTATACCAAACCATGATAATGAGGTGAGAATAAAATAGAAAATATTGAGAATAATATTTACCTACAAAATTAATTAAAATGCATTCTATGTGTTCATGAAGCCTATATTCAACATAATAAAATAAACTTACTCAATATTCTAATAATACATGGCAAAATATTTTCTATGTCTGGTATCATTCCTGATTATGTCTAGGAACCAATGTGCCACAACAGGATAAAAAAGAGGGTGCAATTTGAGCTGGAATAAAATAGAATTAGATTCAAAAGTAGAATACTCATCAAATTTTAATGGCACAAAAGTCAGTAATTTCATCCTAAAAAAAAAATTAAACAGCAAGAAGATGCTAAACAGCAGTGAGCATCATTGGAAAGCACAGAATGGGCATGTTTCATGAACCAGCAACCATACTGACTTGAGTCAAATATACAGGAACCCTTTTGAGGCCTTCGTGTTCTCTGTTATACTTCCACACAACTACAGAGAATGGTGCAAACAATTTCAGGAAGCTCCTGAACCACTAACCCTTAATTTAATAGCCCTTTACCAGATGGTCATTAAAATGTCTCCTCTTGCAAAGTCCTGTAACATGAGCAGTTCAGAAACAGGCAATGAGTGATTCCTCCAGGTTTCAAGGAATGCAAACATAGGTCAACCACACTCGAGATACTGATGACTTCCATTTGATTGTCAGGAATCTGACAAATGAATATAAGGAACACATCCAAGGCCCTGAGTCCAAAGGAAACCTGAGCATACCAAGACTCTGCTGTGCATTGAATGCGCCCCCCTTACATTCATACATTGAAGCCTTAACTTCAAATGTGATGAGGTCTTTGGGAAGTAATTAGGTTATGATGAGTTCATAAGGATAGGGCCCTGATGATGAAATTAGTACCCTTATACGAAAAGATATCAGAGAGCTGGTTCTCTTTCCTCTCACCATATGAGCACATAGTGACATGGTGGCCTTCTCCAAGCCAAGAGGAGGTGTCGCCAGAACCTGACTATACTGGCACCCTGATTTCAGATGTCCAGCCTCCAAAACTGTGGAAAAAATAAATAAATTTCTGTTGTTTAAGCCACTCAGTCTTTGGTATTTTGTTATGGCAGCCTGCACTGACTAATACATACTCTGCACCCAAAATAGCACATTACAGGGTCCTGCAGAGACAATCAAATGGGACAAAGGGGCCTATTTCTTCATGGTGTAATAATACACACACACAGTGGACTTTACTATGAAAAGTCTGCTTCATCTCAAGTGCTTAAGGAACAGCATTTTTAACTATAACCTATAAAGGTTTATTTTTTTACATGCTTCTAATAGTTTAAAAATAACTGCTTGGAAAAAGTCATCTGTGCTTTTTCTACCTGCTCCACCAAACAAGTATATAAAGTAAGAGGCTGTGAAATATGAAGAAATAGTCCTTGCAAGTTAGAAGTTCTCGATTTCACGTGTGGCTCTCCACTAACAACCTGGGCGACCTTACTGTTTAATTATCTTTTTTTTTCCAAATTATACACATTGAGTTATATTACTCTCCTTTTGAAGACACCTGTATCCTGAAAAAGTACAAATTATTCCTATTTCCATAATCTGCTACCAAACTATATTTCCAACTACTTCACCTATAATGTCCCCCAAAGGTCCTACTCTGCAGATCCAATATTCTATGTTCAACCTAAAACTACAGCCCATATTTTTTCATGAAGGTTATTCTCTTGGCTCGCTATCCTGCATCATTTTGGGGTAAACTTCCTTCATTATCCACCAATCAAAATCTAGCCCTGGTCAGGTAGCTCAGGTGGTTAGAATATCGTCCCCACATGGCAAGGTTGTAGGTTTGATCCCCAGTGAGGCCACACACAAGAATCAACCAATGAATGCATACATAAGTGGAGCAACAAGTTGATGACTCTCTCTCTCTCTCTCTCTCTCTCTCTCTCCCCCCCCCACCCCCCCCTACTCCCAAAAATCAATCAATAAAAAATTTAAAAACAAATCATACCAGAGCATGGATTAAACTGGAAAATATTATAGGAAGTGGAAGTAACCAGTATGATTCCACTTAAATGAAATGTCCAGAATAGGCAACTCTAAAGAGCAGAAAGTGGATCAGTGCCTACTTAGAGCAGGTGAAAGGAGGTTTGGGGAAATGAGGAGTGAATGCCAATGGGTATGGGGTTTCTTTCTGAGATGACAAAAATGTCCCAAAGTTGATTTTGGTGATGGTTGTACAACACTGTAAATATAATAAATCCCATAGACTTGTACACTTTAAAAGAGTTAATTGTACAATATATGAATTAGAGCTCAATAAAGCTATTGTTTAAAAATAGAAAAGAAGACTTATCCATCCATCAACGTTCCTCAAATGTTATATAAATGTCTTCTCCCAACTCTATCAGTTAAAATCCTTCTTTGGAGCCCCCTCAGAATGTTATTTATACCTTTATACCTCTGGTTATCATATTTCATTCTTGTTGGCAACATAATTGGGTTTCGTTATTCCCTGTCTGCCTCCCACACTGTAGTATGAGTGCTTTCATAGAAAAACAAACCTGTGTCAGACACTTCCACTCCAGGCCTCTCTAACCATTAGGTTCTTTTGTGTACATTAGGAAAATCCACCCAGTCTCATCCTGGTGACTGGGGGGAGGACACGGTTTGAATCCTACCCACCCTCTGGCCCTGGAGCAGGACATCATCTGAATGGCGGGGAACAACAGCTCTGCCAACACCCTTCTGCTGCTCTCCTCCCCCCACAGTCCAGTAAAGCAATCCATGGGAGGCACTCTCAATGGAACATGTAAAAACATATAAAAACATATGGAACAAAAAGAGTATGTCTGATACCATTTCCTACAACCAGACACTCCAACACTCTAGCAGAAAGCTCAAGGCATTCATATTTGGGTTTTCCTATACCAGTTGTTTATTTTTGCATTACTTACTGACATGAAGTGTTTTTCTTACTAACTGGACTCAAAGGCTTCAGGTGTACAAATGAAATATAGTGAGTTATTTTAACACATTTAAGTAGTAAGGAAAAACAGAAGGGTTTTTTTTGAGTCAATTTACATTACTAAAATAGGTTATGATACTATGCAAGTCCACCGTTTATAGAGGGGACAGGAAGAAAATATACTGAAAGTAGTTTTATCATTAACTCAGCTTCTGAAAGTTCTCTCTCAGCTGCCACAAGGGCGGAGCACTGATCACCTTCCCCCGTGTGTGAGAGGTGCCTGTGTCCCAGCCCGCTCCACTGTGCCCGTTGTCACCTGGCTACCTCCACTTCGTTCAGGAAATGTACCTGGCCCCACAAACTAGGCCAGAAAAAAAGAAGAAAAATAACGTGGTTTAATATTCCCAAAATACCTTGTGGCACCTACACAACCATAATTACATAATTACCTGTGAAATTATGAAGGTGGTGGTTGCCACTCCTAGGCCAGGAGCCCTGTGATGGGAGGGTCCGTACCTGGCTGGCAGCCACGGTTCTGGTTAGGGGCAGAACCTGGCCATGGTGGGCACTCAAGAACTACTTGTTGATTGAATTAACAAATTCTCCCCACCATACTATACTGCCTTAGAGTATGAGTATTATTAGGTCCTTGAAAGCAAGGATTATGCCTAATTTATTTTGGTATTTCTATTACGCCTGGCTCAGTGTCTGATAGATTATATCAAAGAATTTATATGTAGATGAGTAAATAAATGAACTTCATAGTGGATCAATTATGGGATTAGCGAGGCTATTCATGGCGCAATAATAGTAAAATAAGCACATTGAGTGGATTAGGAGTTAAAGTCAACCCTCCAAGAAAGCTGGTCCCAATAATAGATCTTGGAACAGCACCACACAAAGAAGGAAGACAGAGTCAGAGATGAAAGATGTCCATGGACTTATGTCAATTTCCTTGGGCTCCAAGAGTCAATTTTCACCCTATTTCAATGGGTGTGACTCTTTCCCAGATGCAACTGGGCTACAAATCTCATGTTGTATCCAAGCAGAGCCGAAGAAAACCAAGCCTTTAGAAAAATAAAATAACGGCAAAGTGAAAAGCAGCTGCAACAGCCAGAAGACTCGTAAAACTCAGCAGCCCTAGGGAAGTCGGAGTGAACACGCCATGCAGAAAACAAAGGGCTGCAACTTGAAACTCGTCTCCCCTGTGGAGACTTGTCCAGAGTTGCACCTCGGCAGCCTCCTCCAGGGGTTTTTGATGTGAAAAGGTCATTTTGCCAAACACAGTTTTGGTAGACGCCAACAGCCAACCTCCTGAGGCATTCAAAGAATCTAAAGTTTGGGCAGAAAACAAACTGTGCACTTATAGGAGGACACTAGCAAGTGCTAAGACATGAGGAATACACACTCCAGTACTGAAAACCTGCAGTCCAGGCACAGAAAATCTAACTGTGGAGTTAAATGTCAACAACACCAAAACCTTACAAGCTAAATGACAATCATTGATGATGATTAGATGGGGAGCCTGACAATGTGCCCCATCTGGGATCGCTGACGAGTTCTCCAAATCTATCTACCTGCCTCATTCTAGGGCACTGGAGCAAGGTTTGAATCCTGGCTCCACCACCATTCCCTGGCTGTGCAGCCTTGGGAAACTTACATGAGCTCTCTGTGATTTTGCGTGAACTCATCTGTAAAAAGAAAATTATGATAGTCCTCAATGAAATGTGATCTCTAGTTAATAATCAGTGGCTAAGCCTGTGAGGGCCAAAACTGCCCTGTACAAATGCCAGAACAGAGGGCCCTTACATTCATCTGGAGTCCAGTGCTGCTTTTACAAAGAGTACCACTCAGGCCCAGGGAAGCAAAGGGACCATGGAGTAAATCACTGGCCGATCCAGGAGGGCAGCCAGGCCTGGTAATTGACGATGACCGGTGCTATTCACTAACACATGGAGCTGCTGTCAGAATCCAGTGAGCTAATGGATGGGCTGTGCTTCAAATGGTACCCGGCTCAGACAGCAGTGTATATCTGTCTGCTATGATCATTGATAATAATAATGCCTGACACATATTTATAGGGTGTTTCATAGTTTATAAAGCCTTTTTGTATCAATTATCTCATTTATTCCACACAACAACTTAAAGTTAAAATCTAGGTTCACGACTCTGCAAGCCCAAAGGAAGAGACCGGATCAAACGAAACTCAGTAAGTCCCTTCATTTTCCCAGGATCCCATAGCTAGTTGGTGGAAAAGTGCAGCTTAGAACCTGTATTTTCATTACTGAGTTTAATGCACTTCCCTTCACAGGGTATTATACCACAGATAGAGCTAGCACCAGACTACAGATTCCCCAGTATCTTTTTAATGGGTAATTTCCCATGACCCTTAACCTTAAAAAATTAAAAAAAAAACCCTCAGAGGCATAAGAATTTTATTTTGCTTTTGTTACAACTGGGTTAAACCTAGCAGAAGGAATATCTGCCTTGGATCTGAGCTTTCTTTCCGTCTATGGAGAGATAGGAAACACCCCTGCTGAAGACAAGGCAACGGAGAAAAAGAGAGAGACTGGAAGAAAGGAGGAGGGAAAGAGGGAGAAGTAACCACACACTGATGAATAAATAAGCCATATCCCTCAAGCTCTTGGTGATAAGCCAGATCTTCTGATGTAGAAAACTTGAACACCACCTTGCTGTAGTCATCTCTCAGCCTGTTGAAACAAGACAGACGTGCCCCGGTCGTGGGGCACGACCCTCTTTTTCACACAAATCTCTTAAGTGAATAAGTTTCTCAAGTGAACAGTATCAAAGGACTAGCCTGAGGTGGGTAAAGCCCTCCTGGAGAAGAGATATAGCCAAGGGCCTATAGAGGGTCTTCTTACCCTGAGGATGAAAGAGTTTGTAATTATGGGCTTTTCCCTCTACGTATGTATCACCTATGTATGTATCATCTATGTATGTATATATGTATGAGTGCATGTATAAGTGCATGTATAGATGTTTCTATCTTACCTATGATCTAATCAGGGGAGACAAGTAGCCCCTTTCTTTTTAACAGCATGTACAATAAGAAAAAAAAGGTACTGACCAGGTAACTGGGAGGCCTTGATTTTCGTTCTGGTTTTGTCACTAGTGGGGAGACTTGGAAAGGTTACTAAAGCATTCTGGGCTTCTGTTTCCTCATCTGTCAAGTATGGGCTTGGAAAAGATCAACAAGGACCCTTCCAGCTTAAAAGAAAAAAAGCTAATATCCTAAATAAACAGAAAAAAATGACAGTCAAGCCAACTATTTCAGAAAAGTTAAAGTAAGTGTTTGTTTCCTCCATAAGCCCTGGTTTTGAATGCAAGAAACACATCACAGTTAAAATCACCCATATTCATGGCTTCGATGATAAAAAAAAGTCTATGCCCAGAAGCCAACAAAGTTTTGCTTAAAAACAAGCTATTTTCAGGAACAACTCTCTGAGTTAAAGCTCTAATTCAGAAAATTGGGTTTGGCAGGTAAAACACTGTCTTCTTTCTGAAATTATTAGGCTCTAAACTTTGTGTGTGTGTGTGTGTGTGTGTGTGTGTGTGTGTGTGTGCATATGTATCTTTTTTTTCTCCCAATAGCACTTCATATCAAAAGTGTTTGATCCTGAAATAAACCTGCAAGTTTTCCTGTGGAGAAGAGGGCAGATGAAGGTCTGCAGTTTAGCCCAAATGGCTTTACATCTCACACACGACTATTATAAGATGACAGATGTGAACCTTAAGAATTTTAACAATAAAGTCCTGCTATCCAAAGAATGTTCTGTAGAACACAGTCTGGGAAATCATCCATAAAATGGTTCCATTATAAAATAAATTTGATGAAACCTGAATTTAACAGAACAGAAAGGAATGCCACGGTTATTGTTTTTACCTATAGGACTGCTCAGAGTTAATCTTGCTCAAGATACATGGAAAGAATCTTCCAAATGGGTGCTATGGTAGCAACCAGTTCCCAAACTGACTTGACCATTCGTGGAATGAGTATTCCATGAGCACGCTTTCGTAGGTGCTGTCATGCAAATGACAGCAAATCATGACAAGGACATACATAGCTTTATCCATGACGGCATCCCTGACCCTGTAAACTAAATTCTACCATCCAATTAGGAACTTGCATGTTTAACTCTATTTTTATCTATACCAGATTTTATAATAGCTACAACGATATTCAACTAAAAACTTGGACGGTCAAAGTGATTTCTATTTCTTGAGACTTTGTTGTAATCCAGAAGGAGCCCTACCCCAGAAGGGATGGCTGCCATTTCCCTCTGCTACAGACATTGTGATATCAGGCAACACTAAGGGAACTGCCCCTCACCATCCTTACCTCTCTGTTGATTTCCAATTATTTAGAATCAATTAAATTTAAGTCAGAGAGACAATGAAAGATATCAGGCAGAGCTGAGCTGACAAGAAAATTGAGCACTAATGTTGCCCCTATTCAAAGGAATGCCAGCTATACACATCAATACTTGTCCCGGCCTCTGTTTTCTCACAGTCGGAATGAAGTAAGTGGATTTCACAGTCTCACATTGCATGATGATTCTAGGACTTTTGGGGGTGGCTCGTCATTATCTCCAAGACAGTTCCAAGGATGTTTAGAGCAAAGGCAGCAACTTCGGAGCAACTTCGGAGTGTTCCCTGTGCCAGGATGGCACCCCACAAAGAGCACTGCCTGGATAACCCTACTGCTTGCAAGTCCATGTTCCAAGGCATTGGCTAGGACTCCAGTCTCATTCCTCTGCAGCTATGCCATGTGATGTTTGGCCAGCAACATGCACATTACTATACCTCATCAAGCCACTTGCTAAAAGTGACAGTAAATTTAAAAACACCCTGACATGGCAGAGAGCTGAGGCAGGACACCAAGAGTGGGGAAACATACTCAACAAACCACCACAGGGTTTCTGGTGGCATGTGACTTATAATGTCCCCCCTCCAGAGGAAAAGTGTTTAAACATCCAGATCTATTACCCAGAATACAATGTATTCCAGGAAATACTCTCTTACCTAACTCCACTCAGATACACATTTTAGGACAGAGGACAAGAGTGATTTTAGTACTGGCTCTTAAGAAAAAGAATTAATAAGAAAAGTAATGTTTTCATTATAACTTTAGAAAGCAAAATCACTTCTATCGCCCTTAAAAGTGATCTGAGGGAAAAAATAAAGAGCATTCTATAGCTTTCATTATAATCCCTCTACAAACATCTAACATTTTCTACCTTTGTCTCTCCTATTCTCTCTCTTTCATACCCCCACATACAATAAAAACAAACCCTCGTCCCAAGCATTTATTAGAGGGCCCCTCTCTCCATTTTTTACACATGGACCTGGAGAATATGAAAGCCTTACTCACACACTCCCTGGCTTTCCAGCTGAGGTACCACCTGCAATAACAGTTTTCCAAAGGGTCTGGATGGCGGCCAGAGGGCAGCATGAGGGATATGTGAAAAAATGAAGCGTAGCTCACACTCTTCCCTCAGCCTGGGAAGTCATTTCTCCTTTTCTACCAGGTTCAATTCTACCCTGTGTTCAGGTTCAAGACCAAGTCCCTCCTCCTCCAGGAAGATTTCCTTCATTTGCTCCACACTTGCCTCTAATCCCAACCAAAACTAATGTGTCTCTCCTTTAGTGACCACAAATCCCTTAACTACACCTCTGAGTATTTAGAAATACTACCTAAATTTATTGACTCTTATAGAGATATCTCTAGTGTATGAACATTCACCAATCTCACTCTCCCGCCACCCCCTCCTCAAAAAAAAAAATCCCTAGGGTCAGTGACTGGGTCTGGCTGAATTCAATGAATAGAAAGATAAAATCTGTCTAAAGAAAGAATTAAGATAAGTATATAAGTAATTATCATTTCAGGAAAGATTCTACTAAAGACAAGGAGACAGGAATAGATTAAGGATTCCCGGCTGGAATCTGAACAAGTCCATGTCAGAAATGTAACAAAGATCTTCACCCATAGAACAATACATTGCCTTAAAAAAATGAGGGCAGTTAAGACTAAATGAGCATAAACTATGAGTCAGACAGAGCCTTAATCAGTCCCCAGGTATGAACTCTTAAAATCCTCAAAGTAACCTTGGAGGTGGGTACTGTTGTTCTTTCCGTTAGATAAGGGAATACGGCAAGGGAGTCGCAGAGATCTCCTGTAACCTGCTGAGGCAAACAGAAGTACTGTCTTCAAACTTCAGCCAGGAGACTCTAGCTAATGTGCCTGCCCATCACGCCCTACTGCTTCTACGGACGACTACTGACATCCTGCAAAAACAAAGAGGAGTGTGGTACTCTCTAGAACCCACCCAAAGGAGGGTATTTACAAAATGACTCAAGAAGTGACATAACATAGGTTAAGCAAAATTTAAGGATAAACATCACATTCTATAGGTCTGCACCTGCATTAAGGAAAGGTGAAACTCTTGGAGTTTCAAAGGGGAAGACTAAAGCTGCAGCCTTTTCTAGTTTACCTGACTTCCTCAAACTAGAACTTACTCTTTGCTGTGAGCAGTGAGGCTGATCTTCCAGCTGCACTGTTATTTTATGAGTGACAGAAATGTGGTTGTTACCTTGACTATTCACTTCAGAAATGCTTCGTGATGACTTGGCCAGCGCTTTCCTTCCAGAAATGGTTAAAGACCTTTTAGCAAAGAACTGGATGTGAAAAATCAAACTTAAATGGCCGAAGAGAGCACCTTGTGGCCAATCTTAATGACACTTAATTCTCAATTGAGAAATTTTATAGTAAACAAATCCTTGATTCTGTGCAAAACATCTTTAATCTCATACCCTGCTAATCACACAGCTGTTTAATTTCCCTTCCCATCAGTTGTGAAAAAATAAATAGATAATAACTATAATAATTATTTAAGAAACAGTTGGGTCTCAAACAGAAATTGAGCTCAAATGAATTTTCCCATCTGGAATTACTAATGGAGTGGATGGAGAACTGACTGGATACAGTTGATGTGAACTTGTATTACATTATTATAAGTATCAGAATGTGAGGCTTTGAACATCAAAAGCAGCTCACATCCTGCCACAGAATGTAAAGTCTACACTGCATTCTCAGACAAGCCTGGCACCTGATGTTTTATTCCAGCAGATTTTAACAACCTGTTTCCTTTCACTGTGACCTTATCTCTTCTTGGACACAATAGCCACCACATGCACGTAAGTACTGACTAGACTTGCCATTTTGGGTTTGGTGATCTGGAGCTGGGAGAAGGGAAGATCAGTGTCTTCATATTGAAAACATGTTACTCTAATCAAAGCAGGGAAATAGAAAAGAAGCTATTGTTAAGGCTAGGAGTCAAAACAAGAATCGAGGAGTAAAGGATGGAGGAGAATTTTAAATATTTAGAGGCAAGAGAAAGAGGAGGTCTAAAGGAGTATGGTAGTGAGGGTATACCAACTTTGCAGAGGAGAGAAGCTAATGGCCAGGAAAGAAAACTCAAAGGGGGAGTGGCAAAAAGAAACATTCTGTAAAAGAGGGGACAAATGTACTAAAGGAAATAAAATAAGCAAGCAGAGTCAGAGGTACCAGAATATTAGTAGGGAAGCTTCAAAGGAGATATCCTCATATTATGTATATTGATATTTTTCCCATAACTGCAACTAGAAAACACTAGCCAGGTATGTCCAACCTTTTGGTGTCTCTGGGCCACACTGAAAGAAGAAGAGTTGTCTTGGGCCACACATTAGATACATTGCTATATATAATCACAAAAAATTCATAATATTTTAAGTAAATTTATGATTTTGTGTCAGGCCACATCTGGACTGCATGTGGCCCGTGGGCCATGGGTTGGACACCCCTGCATAAAAAATGCCTGGAGTAGTAACATACTGTATCTTCCTGTAACATGTTCCTATCTGAAGTTCATTTGTTGAAATCCTTTCCACTCTTCAATGTGCATTCAAACGCCACCTACTTGAGAGAACCCTCCTCCAGTGCCCACGACATGCTGTCTGCATCTCTCCTTTGTCACCTATGTAATTTTGCTTTTTAAATCAGGTAGGTATTTCTTATTTATTTTTAATGAATTTATTGGGGTTGACATTAGTTAATAAAAGTACATAGGTTTCAAGCATACAATTCTATAATATAACATCTGTATATTGTATTATGTGTTCACCACCCCAATTCAAGCCTCCTTCCATCACCATTTGTCCTCCCTTTCCACTCTCCTACCTCCCCCTCCCCCTCCGGAAGGATTCCCTCAGGTAATCACCACACTGCTGTCTGTCTATGAAATGAAAAACTTCTAGTCATTTCTGTTTGTGTCTCTCACTGAATTGTAAACCCCATGAAAGAAGAAATTATAGTTAACCACATTTTTATCACTTAATACCAGAGCTAGGTTCTGCATAGTAGGCACTTAAGTAGATGTTTTCTTAAGAAAATCTAGAAGAGGACACTTCCTTCTGTAGGCATTCTTGTTATAGGAAACAGAATTTTAAGGATTTACAAATTTATCCACTAGCAAACACCCTACAAACTCCTGCAAATGACAACCACTGTTAATACTTCATCGTTCTCAAGCTTACATCAGTTCAGAATATGATCACAGTTTGCATACTCATATCACAGTCTACTTGAAGAAAGAGTACGATATAAATACAACATCGCTACCCTGACCTGAGCACAGGCTCACAACTGCTGGTGTGAAAATCATTTCCAGGGATCTAAAAAAGCTTTCCCAAAATGGCAGCCTCCCCTCAGCCCCACCTTCCACTCCACATCTCATTGAAAACCAACGGCATTTCTTTCATGCCTCGTCATTAATGATAAAGTGAATGAGTCAACTATACAAAAAATAAAATAATAAAAAATAATGTATGAGGAACATTATTGCATTTATATACCCACGATTTCATTTGATATTTTTCATGAGCTTCTGCAATAAGAACAAGTAGAATGGTTATCTTAGAGATGAGGAAACAACTCCACAAGATGTGATTTGCCCCCACACAGCTCATGAGAAGATCTAGTCGGATATAAAATCTAGTAGGATATAAATTTTTTTGCGATTCCACATCCAGACATTTGTTCATTTTCACCAAGCTGTCTCCCATATTCTCAAGTGTTAACCAGGCACAAGAAGTTGATGATGGAGCCCCTGAGACTTACATGAATGGTAAGATATCTAATTTGCATAGGGTTCCATGAGAATACAATAGAGGAAGGAAGGGGAGGGAGGCAAAGAAGGAAGAAAGGAAAGAAGAGGCAAAGAAAGAAAGGAAGAAAGAAAAAAGAAAAGGAACCTGCGGGCTAAGTTACTTAAATTTCCTGAAAAACAGGAATCCTGAACTATAAAGTTGTACTCATCAAAGTGAGCCCACAAACTGACAGTTTCAGAATCATCTAAGAGTTTGTTAGAAGTACAAATTCTCCCACACTATGTTTTCAGACCTAGTGGACCATAATTTCTGAGGGTGGGATTCCCCAGGTGATTCCAAAGCAGGTCAAGTACGAAAAGTGCTGTTGGGAAGTTAAGGGAAGACCTAGCCAAAAACTAAGAAGGTAACCGGTATATTCCAGGAGGTGGGAGATGACGTTAAAAATAAGGAGGCTCTGAATCCAGAAAACTAAAAATATGTCAGCAAAGAAGGTCTAGAGCCATGGACTGGACAGAAGGTACCTTTGTCAGGTAAAGGTCTGGCTCCAGCAGAGTTGTCCAACTCTGGGACCACGGGCCGAATAAGGCCCAAGATGGCTATGAATGTGGCCCAACACGAAATCATAAATTTACTTAAAATCTTTTTTTTCTCATCAGTTTTCATTAGTGTTTGTGTACTTAATGTGTGGCCTGAGACAGCTCTTCATCTCCCCGTGTAGCCAGGAGACGCCTACACATTGGACACCCCTGCAAGGTTACCATGAAGTCCTACGCAGAGAATGCTGAATGCAGGCAGAGAAGTGCAACATAAGCACATGGACTCCAGAGTCACTCAGAGTTCTGAATCTGAAGGAGAGAGAGCATACAGACCTAAAGAGCCAGATCATCGTGTCACTCAGGACTAGAAGCCACATGGGGTTGAGGGGAGAGTCTCTTTTACAACCTGAAAGAACATGAGTTCACCAGACAGACAGTTGGGGAAAGGCACATGGGACAGGTCCAAGAAGTAAAACATGACCTACTCAGTGAGGTACCCTGGGAGTCAGCATCTTCATTTATAAAAGAAAAGATTAATAATCCTGACCCATTTGGACTGTTGAGGGGATTAAGTGATGGCTTCCAACACAGTACTCAGCATGGAGCACACATTCAATACAGTCCACTGCCTTTCTTTTCTACTCAGGCCAGTGCAGGGTAAAGAAGGAAACAGGCATTATGCCATCCCTGGGGCTAGTGAGTAAGCTGCTGACTTTAACAATGTTTTCTCTTAAAATGTTCACAGGGCAGCCTGCTAAAGGAGTTCCTGTGGTTGGTAACTATCACACTTCGACACATTCCATTTCAAGACCTAAGCCTCCTTCACTTCCTGCTTCTCACTCTTACTTTTTTCAGAGGGGCTGCAGGTTCTCAAGTTTATCTTGAGCGTAGCTTTCTTTCTAAATGACACATAACAATTTCCACAGGCAAAAGTGCTGTAACTTCTTCTTTCAGAATGGGGCTTTTGGCTGCCTTGAGAATGGATCCAGTTCTACTCTTAGGTGATCGGTTGGAAAGTGGAAAGAAATCAGTCCAGCCGGTTAGCTGGAGGCCCACTGAAGTATGTCTTCTAGAACATGTTAACTACGCTTGCTCAAGGGAAAACAAAGTCCCAGAGTCAAATGAAAGCAAGCTGGTGGCTGTCCCACAGGGTTTCCTAAAAGATTCATCATGCTAATGGACACTGTCAATACCTAAGACGGTGCCAGATTACACAGCACTTTTCAGGCTTAGGTGACCACTCCTTTCAAGTGATATCTCCTTAGACTAGTATTTAAGGACCATGCACGGAAAATGATGAGTCAGAGCATAATATAGGTAAGGCAGGGATCATCTATTGCCCAGAGTCAACTCCCAGAAAGACTACAAACATGGTAAAGTATTTTTGCCATGCTTTTTCATCTTCCCATTCACTGCCCTACTCACTGTTTTCTCCCCTTCCTCCACAAGCCCCTTTTCCTCCCCACTCCTCAATGCACGCTGTTTTGGAAAGTCTCTGCTTGACTAATCAGCATTTAATGAACTAACACCTTCTTTTTCACAACCCTGCACATTGATACCTCTAGTCCATCATCAGTCCATTTGCTTAGAAAGCATCTCCTTTTATCTTAACCCCACTCATTCAAGGCCAATTCAAATGTACTTCCTCTACAAAGCCTTCCTTGATCCCCTACCCTCTACTCCAGTCAGAAACAATCATTCTTTTTTCTTCTCTGAACTTTCCCAGCATTGAATTTCTACTTTCCACTTTATAGTTAGTTGTGTGCTGTCTCATCTTCACGAGTTGGTCCACCCCTTCCCTAATGCTTGCACACCTATTGTCTTGTTTCAGCCTTACAACACACTGGGAGGTAGAGCAGGCATGTATAAATATACTCATTGTCCAGAGACAATGTGTCTTAGTGGTTAGAACCAGACTACCTGAGTCCAAGTCCTGGCTTTACTTTTTATGAGCCAAGTGATCTCGAGTAAGTTGTATAATGTCCCTGGCTCTGAATTTTCCATCTGTGAAATAGTGGTAATAATAGCACTATCCTCAGAGGGTGGTAGTGAGGACTGAGTGAGTTAATGATGCAAAATGCTCAGAATAATGACTAATTCAATAAGCATTTAGTGAAAGTCCCAGGAAGTTTAGAAGTGGCCAGGTCAGAATTTTCCAGATTTATGCCATGTCTCTTCCCTCAATAATGCTGTATTTCCATATAAGTCATCTATTCAGTAAATATTTATTGAGATCATAAATAAGCCAGGTGTGACTCTGGGCAACTGGGAAACAAATAAGACAGACAAGGTTCTGAACTCAAGGGTCTCACACACCAGCAAGGAGGAAACGAAGGCAGAAGGCAGTCCATGCAAAAGTGACATAACTGAACATACAAGATAGCAAAGTGTTTTTTGCTGTGGTTTGTCCTTGTGTCATCCTTTCTGTCCCCACAATCCTATTATCCCGTTCTACTTGAAGCAAAACTATACACAGAATGCTTCCCGTTTGATTTAAAGTGTACATCTAGCGCTCAACATTTGTTTAAAACATTTTGCCTCATGTCACTAATTTCTTCAGGAAATGAGGTAAAAATCACTCCTGGATTTTTTTCTAATTATCCTATATGTGCCTTTGGGACCATTCCTCCCCTACCCCAACAAACACAGGTGTACCCTAGTGGCTGATCTGTTGTCTCAATAAAAGGATATTCTGCCTTGGCATTCAGCAGCTGCTTCTGGATTTACATTGTTTTTATGAGATCTATTAGCAGAGGGATGCTTCCCTACAAGAAAGTGTCATGCACAAAACTGTTGACTTGACTATTCTCTCCCTTCAGAACTTCAGCTATTAAAGGAGTGAAATCAAACTAATCCCATAATTTAATTCCTGAGGAACTTTGAAAATGATGCTTCTGAATCTAGCAAAATAGTCATTCATCTTCTCTCCTGTGTTTAATACATACTTTTTTTTTCTATTAGAAACATTTTCTCCAATTTATTATGTTCCAACTTAAAGGCTTTTCATGTTTCTTGATCATTTATCATTCATACAGTCTCTACCTGGATTCGTAATTCACAACGTTTTTATTTTCCTGCCCTGCCAATCGGCGGGATGCACCCCGAGCTGTGCCCTGCATAGTGGATAAAGGTGGTGATGGTTGTGTGTGTCTGAGATGGAGGGAAGTACAAAGTGTTGGATTAGTTAAAATTTCAAGACGTGGGCGTCCACCCTCTGCCCCAAACTGGCTGAAACTCTCTAGCATAAGGAGTAGCATTCATATCCTTAACCAGAAGCTGATGAAATATCTGTCAAAGCCTCTATACCTTCCTATATCTATATTTGTGCTAAACAATGGTCTTTGCTGACCTGAAACCTGTTCATTTGGAAAGCTTAGCATTAAAAAGATGTAAGGATTAAAATCAGACATAGATGTGATCTCAGTTAGTGGTCCTTCCCACAGATCTCAGTCTGGAGAATCCTCTGCCACTGAAAGAAGTTCCATGGAGACCTCACGAACACACAGGTGGAGCCTGAGGCCAAATTAGCCAAGATCTGTTGCCATGGTTGCCCACTGGAAACTCTCAGGAAATGAGCCACAGAGTCGGAGAATGCTGGCTCTAAATCATCTTGCAGAGGGGCTGCCTAGGTAGGCAAGTTGGTCATTTAAGCAGTCGAATCAGGTATTTAAATTAAATAGTACATACGACTAAATTAAATCAAATATGAAAGTGGAATTATCAGTAGAAGACCCCAGAGTTCTCACAGCCTACTCTGTAGCCCATCATCTGAGATCATACATTTACCCACAACCCTGGGGCTCCTGGAAGCTAAGTTTAAAAACCACTGATCCAATCTCATTTCAATATTAACAATTCTTCAGAGGAAAGTAAGGCCAGAAGATCAAGTGTTGTCCATAGACATAAGGACAGTAAGCTGCAAAGCCATATTCTCCTGCAAGAAATCATGTTGCCTTTTCCAAATTATAAAATATTTGTATTCTATAATTCTGCCCTTTCAGTAGGATGAAGAAGTTGGTAGAATTAATGTGCTCACCAAAATTTAGAAATGTGCCCAAGGTGAAGGAGTGGGCAATAGGTCACCTAAATTATACCTAAGGAAACCCAACTTGGAGAAACACAAACATCCATTCCACACATGGAAGTTCCATGGGATGGTTCTGCAGTGAAAGGAACAGAACTACACAGGAGAAATTTGTTTTACCTGCTATAATAAATGTGTCAGGCACAAAATCAAACCACTCTAAAATGATGTGAAATCCATTCAATTCTAAGTACAGAAAAACACAGCAGCATTTATGTAAGGTGTGGGAGACACGTAACCTAAATGTGTTCCTTGGGTTAGTAACTTGAACTACAAATTCTCTAAAAAAGTGTGAGAAGCCTACAAGAAAGAGCATTGAGCAAAAAAACATTGTGAGACACATTTGATATAATAGTCATATGATTAACAAACTGTCACATCAAACTTTCCCACAACGTGGGAACACTTTGACACTTCGTATTTTTAAAACTGACATTTTGATTCATTACTGTAAATAGCACGTCGGGTAAAATATTATGACAAGGAACATATCATATATATGTACATATATATGCACTCTATATATTACATCTGTATATTTTTCCTAGCTCTGTAACATTTTAGAATATACGAAACTTTTTCTTACAGCAACAGTTTTGGCCAGTATGTAAACAGGCCACTGCACTGCTAAACTACTCACTTCTCTTGTAGTAGGCAGAGGGACAATGTTTCCTCATCCCCCAGAAAGTCTACGAAGCAGAGGGATTTCAAAAGCAATAGGATGACTTCTAACGAGATTCTGAATAAGCCTGCCAACTACAAGCAAAAGATGTCATCAAAGTTGTTTTAATTTACTGCTCCTGAGTTCACAAAATTCACTGTCACAAACTTACATAAAACATTTCTCTTGTCTTCAGGCTGCTCCTAATCTACTTAGAGAAACTGAGACACACATATGCAATTCTAAAATAAGGCAGACTGCTTCAAACATGCAAAAAAGGTGCAAAGTGCTGCTTTTTCTTTCCTTTTTCTTTTTTTCCTTTTCATTATTTAGTGTGTATATGCATTGCTTATAATAAGTAACATAGTATCTAAATCATTGTTCAGAGTAAACTGATTCAATTGAATTAAACAAAGTGTGGCCATCAAAGGGGTCTGAAGAAATTCAGAAAGCTTGTGAGAATAGTCTGATTCCCAAGACAAACTTTCTTCTCAAAGAATATAAAGACAGTGCTAGATCCCCACCTAATACCAAACAATACCATTGTCTAGATTTCCATTTTACCTACAACTCTAAAACAAAAGATAAATTATCCATCCCCCTGAACATCCAAGTGTCTGTTTCAATTTTTTTAGTAACTCAAGTTATTATGTACTTTCAAACTATAGACAACTTTATCAAAAGACACACACAAACATACACACATAAGAAATAGATCCACAGCATATTTGTCTTATGCATTTTCTCTCTGGGAATTAAATCATTGTTATTCAACTCATCCTCCTCCTTAAACACCTGGAAAATTAAATAGTAAAAGGAAACAGGAGATATAAATATAGATATAGATATAGATATCAAGATATTATATGCAATACAAATAAGCCTTACCTCTCTACTAAAATTTAAATTAGGTAATGATGTTTTTCCTTAGCATATAATTTTTTTTAAAAAAAAGACTGTTCCACATTTATGATTTTTCAGAAAAAAATGCAGAAATGTTATCAAACTTTTCCAAACCACATAAAAATTAGAAAAGCATAATAGATATTATTTAATGAATATGGCAAATATTGAGGGAAAACCTACAAAATATCAGTATCAACCAAAATCTAGACTTTAGCTTCAGCACTCAAAAATTCTCACATCCTTCTTTTATAATCAAAACAGGGGTCTCATTTTGTTCTTAGCAAGATTAGTCCATTCATTTAGGGCAGAAGACCTTTTTTCCTCATATTCTGAAGGCATCCAGATTTATTTAAAGTTATTCTGAAGTCCATTTCCAACTAAGTGATATAGCAAATAAGCAAATTAAAGTATATAGTACTGTTTTTCCCTTGGCCTATTGAAAAAAAAATAGAGTGCTGTCCAAAGCATCATAATTAGTCACTGTTTGAACCTCAGTCCTCGTAATTATTTTCCAGACTCTGAAGGGGAGAGGTTATAACCTTAAAAGGCTGGAGATTCCTTAACAGAAGCTGAAACCATTGTCCATGGAATGACATGGCTTCCAGAAGTACTAGGAAAGAGTCAAAGTAACATCGTAACACTTGAAGACAGAAGACCCAGAGGCAAATAAATCACCACCACATATTCCTTCAAGTGAATTTCAGCAACTCACATGACTTTAGTTTCTTTGTTGTAAAATGAGGATAATATTAGACAACATATTGAGTTTTATGAAAATTAACTAAGCATTCATAAGAAATCTTAAGGAATCCAAATTGGTGAGAACACTGTTCCCCAAAATCATAATTTACCAACTTCTACTGTCAGTAAAAATTTGAAGAGATCACTTGAATTCAACTCAGTTGAACTCAATAAAAAAACCTACTCGATGATCCTCGTGTGTGATGTAAGACTATGCCAGGTGCCATGTTTAAAGGCGGGGAGGGGCACATGGACAGCGAGTGAAGGAAGGAGGAAGGTCCACTCATGTCACAGTTTCTGCCCTCAGACACTGTGATCTCGGGGAGGAGACAGTGTTTCACATGGGAACTACCTGAAGAATACTTAACACTATAAAGTCACAAAAAAAAAGAAAAAGAAAAAGAAAAGTGGTGCTGACAATGGCTTTATGGTAGTTTAATGCCAGGTCTTGCACAAGATCAAAAAAGGGAGCAACAGAGAACATGACATTGTTTTCCCCTGCCCCCTAAGCATCTACTTCTCAGTGACCAAGTCGTGGAATCTGATAGGAAAGGGTCTCTGCAGATGGGCACTGGTCATTGGCTCCTCAGGCATCTACTCTGGGCACCATCTATCATGCCCACACTAACCATCATTCCCCTCAATTCCTCATTCCCTCCTCTGCACCCAGCTCCTCTCCGTCTCCTTACCTCCTATGCCCATTCCCAGGGATAGTGAGGTCCCCAGGCCTGGCTCACCTCCACCCACAGCCTTCTGGGCTGAAAAGATGGCTCAAGCAGCGCTAAGTGTGACAGAGCTCTAACATTAGAGGACTGTGAATCAGGAGACCTGAGTTCCTATCACAGCCTTGTCCCTACTTCAACCTGTGACCTTGAGTAAGTCACTTCCACTCCATGAACTTCAGTAGTTTCACCCACCAAGCAAGAGTAGAGGATATTTAAAAGTACTTCTTGCTCCTAACGTTCAACATCTCTGTCCTGACTACAACTTCTGTCCTGAATACAACTTCTAACAGTTTCCGAGTGACAACTGGGGGCTCACCAGTCACACAGCTCCCCAAGAGGCACTGACATGACCACCTCAATGGTTCTATTGTGGAGAAGGTCAGGGGCTCCTTCAGAAAATAGCTGATCTAAACAGAGCCCAGGAGCACCATGGTAACACCGCTCTAAGTTGCCAGAGGTAGGGAGGAAAAGCAGCCAATATGCGTGTGCAGCTGCCACATTCCAGAAGAGCACTCAAACCTCGTTAATATCATCTTGCTTAATACTGAGACCCATAGATCATAAGCTATTTTTGCTGTGTATTTAACAGATTTGTGTATCGCCTTCCCTGCCAGCGTTTTCGCAGTCCAGCACAGAGGCCTCTGCCATCACACAGCCTTCAGGCCCTTAGGCCACCCAGGTTAACTCAGGAGAAGGAAGGAGGAGGAGAAGAAAGATGAATAGGAGGAAGAAAATACACTCAGTGGGGTTGGAGGCTAGGAGGAGGAGGGAGTAAGATGTAATAAGAGCAAGTACAAGCCATCAGTACACTCAAGTGTGAGGCACTCAAGTCCCAGCTCTCCAAAAACTCTGAGCTGGGTGTGTGGGGACAGAATGGGAGAGCTGAGTCCTCTCTTATTATACCTGAGTCAACACACGTCCTGCCATGTCAATTTCGACCTCCACCTCTACTTGCTTTCACTGGTCTTCACAATCTTAGAATCATCACGTGTGCCCCTCTGCAGAGCCCTACGCCCGTGTCTTAGGAGGTAAGCACACAGCCACTACAGTGTACTCTTCAGAGCTTTTAGGGAGGGGTTTCTGTTATATGTCCTGTGTTACAACAATTGCCCAAGCTAATCTATGTGAAAACACCTATCACATAGTAGATACCCAGTACTCATCTGCTTGTTTCCATCTGTTTCACACAGCAGTGAAGCCACGTGCACCACCCTTAGATCCCTTATCCCCAACAGTCTTCACAGAAAGGACGAACCCTGTCAAGACTGCTGAGTGGCGAGCAGGGGCCTGGGCCCCAACCAACCCTCTACTGCTTGGTCAGATGGGGGCACCCATCTTAGACCTGCTGCTAACTGGGCAGGTAAAGTAGGGTAAGTCCCTTCTTCCCTGGGAGGAAGCTCAGCTAGACAGATAGTTTTTAAGTTCCTTTCAAGTTCTGAAAGTCTGTAAGCTTCTAAGTTTCATATCCATCTTAAAAACAAGCAACAAGGAGAGGGAAAAAACCACTGAAGAGCACAGTATGTGCTTCATTATTGAGCATGATGTCTATCTAGGGCACCGTGCCAGGAGCTGAAGAAAGTTCAGAGAAGCAGAGTAGTACTAGGATTCAGAAACCTTACAATGTGTGTGCGCAGGGGAGCCAGGGGGAGAGAAGGAGAGAGCAAACATGGGAAGACGGCAATACAAAGAAAAGTTTAATCATGAAACAAAGTCCAATGCTAAGATTGTCTTTCAGAGCCAAGAGGCAGAGTGAGAAGGTGTCTTTAGGAGGAAGGACAGGTGCCCGTCCTGCAGGCAGAAAAGCAAGGCCCACACAGGCCAAGTGGAGAAAGGTGACATTTTATCAGAGCTAGCCTCTCCAGTGGAAGGGTCATCGGTATCTAAGATGATTAAATGTCTTACTTGTTTTACGTCTTAGAACATTTTAAAATTCGATTCCATACATTAAAGGCTATAATAATAACAATCACCCCAGCCAGCCATCATCCTAATGCTATGTGGGGTAGTGGGAAGAGCACCGGGCTAGGGAACAGGACACTGGGTTCTGGGCCCTGCGCCACTGCCACCATCAGCTGCCAGGGTTCGGCTAAATGGCTTATCTGGCTGTGGGATAGGAGATCTTGTAGAATTCCAGCTGGATTCTTAAGGCTTCTTAAGAATCTAACTGTAAAAAGCTCATGTTTTCCAGAGAAAGAGAATGAGGCCCACCAGAAAATAAGTGATTTCTCTCAAATAAAACATTTCTGTCATCTCTGTCCAGCTCTCTGGATATAGCTGGTATGCACCTGCTTCTGGGTCTTGCCTCAAGCTCATTCTTGCCTGCCAGAGATGTCTGCTTAAGTCCCTAAAATATCCCATCAAAGTCTATGTAATCACATTTCAAAGTCAACTCCAGTCCCCAGTTTGATAATATATTCCCAGGTAGAAAGTGTCTCCACCCAATTCCCTCACACACAAAGTATAATTACTCAGCTCACACATCGCACTGAGTTTTGGCTGGTCCTGAATCAAACTCACCTTGCTCACCTGCCACTCCTTCTTTTAATTTCTTAGCAAGCCACCTAGTTTGGGAGGTCCTAAGTAAATGCTTATTAAGTCAGCTTGGTCTGGAACCTCAGTTTTCTGATACCTAACCAAGTACCTTCTCCAACAGCATGCTGCCTCTGATCATCACAAGCCAAGGTGTGCGCAATCCTCAGAGCAGCCAAACTAGTTTCAACTACTTCCAAATCCATCATGCTATTTATCAAACCAACTAAATATGTAGCAAGAGAGAAGACACACAAAGGAAAGGAGACAAGGAGCCAAAGGTATGTGCTGCAAATCGAATAAACAGCCAAGCCTGTGAACAGAGGAGAACTGGTATTATCATCCCAACTTTAAAAGAAAGAAATGTGCAGGGCAGAGTCAATGGCTGTCCTACATGGAGCCCCAAGTGGAGCAAGGAGGTCCAGTTCTGCAGTCCACTAGGATGCTGCTTTTCCCAACTGCAGTAAACGGTCAGATGGAGAATCTCAACACATAACCCTCAGCTGGGCAGACCCATTCAGTCTATTGCAGAGGGTGAGAGGCTTCCAGAAAGGAAAAGGATGGCAGCCACTTAGCAAGCAAAGATTTCATATGCAGACCCACTAGGCCCGTACTGCTGGAGTGAAAGCATGGCAGAAAGATGTATGAGGCAGAGCTGTGTGACTCCAGAGGCCACCCAAGGCACACATCAGATGGGAATTCAAAAAAATCCCTTTCAACCCGTGAGGACTCAGATGGCAGCACACACAGTGATGGCCCCAGCCAGACAGCAAAGGCATATTGGCACCACTGTAATTTGTCCATTCACCAATATGCTTCCTGAAAAACACCCATAT
Source organism: Phyllostomus discolor (assembly GCF_004126475.2). Lineage (NCBI taxonomy): Eukaryota > Metazoa > Chordata > Mammalia > Chiroptera > Phyllostomidae > Phyllostomus > Phyllostomus discolor. The sequence goes on along the minus strand of NC_040904.2, from coordinate 47,746,030 downwards.
GCTTTCTTTTAGCTTCCATATGCTTTTTAGCAAGGAAACGAAAATATTTCATTAGTTTTCAGTAATTAATAATTACTTATTTCACAATAGTCACCCTCATTAAAAAACGAAAATAACTGATTAAGCTGCAGGATCCTGGCTTTCAACTGAAGCTTTTAATTTTTTTTTTTAAATTCTTTCCCTCTAGAAACTGAGTAACAGAGTAAAACAGCTAGTGTGGAAATATTCACACTGCAGGGAATGAAGAGTTATCATCCACACCGCCCGGCATTCCTCGTGACTGAGACATCGTGGTTTAATGAAAAGAACATGGACTCAGAGCAGAAAGACTTGGGATCCAATCCCAATTTGACCCCTGGTGAATAGTACTTATGAGGAAATGCAGAGCGTTGAAAAGATAAAGCCTGCTGGATGCCTTCAGCCAGCCTCCCATTATGCCCAGGGAGCAACTTCACAAGGTCTCCTCCAGCTATCTCAAAGCATGGATGAGGCATGCCCCAAATGCTGGCAGTCTGCCAGTCATTGTCAGCAAGTCATGGCCAATAGCCTTGAAATTGGTCTGGGGCCTAAAACAATTCTTCTCAAACTCTAACAGGCAAACAAACTACCTAGGGATCTTGTTAAAATGCAGATCCGCATTCAGGAGATCCTGGAGTGGGGCCTGAGGTGTGCATTTCTAACAAGCTCCCAGGTGATGCTGATGTCCTGGTCTTCAGACCAAATGTGGAGAGGTGAGGATCTAAAAAGTATCAAGATGAAGTTAGGAAACAGAATCTGTAAGAACAAAACAGCTGTGACTACCTCATTGGGCTATGACAAGGGTTATTAATTAGAGTGACCGTAATGCTTCTGAGTATTACACAGCACAAAGGTATTTTGATTATCATCACAAATGTCCCAAGTCAAGTATGATTTTCATTTTGCAGACAAGAAAACTGAGACCCAAAGAAATCAAGTAACACATGCAAGGTCACACAGCTAGTACAATGTTTTCCCAGTTCAGGTACAGCTGCCTGTCAGTGTGAGTATAAGTCAAAGGAAGACAGTCTAAAAAGCAAGTATTACTATAGAGTGCCAGAATGAAGTCTGGTTCTTGTTCTGCCTCCGGGTCCCCGTCCGTAAGGTGAAGGTGCAGTCCCTGACCATCTCTCAGGCCTCTTCCATCTCTGACACCAGCCCGCACTCTCACGGTTCCCACACATTCTCACAGTGGGTCATTAAGCACTGAGCATCAGCTTCACACATGTGGCAGTCATTACATCTTGGCACGATCCAAGTCCTAGCTGCTCACATCTGCATTTGTGCTGATCCACGCATGGTCAGAAGTCTGTCTCTGTTAAAAATCCCACGCTCAAGAGAACAGAGAGAAAACAACACATGGATTTCCCAAAGCATTAAAATTCCAATTCAGTTGATAACTCACAGTATGATCAGGGCACTATGACCCCAGTCACTCTGTCTCCTCTTCATCTCACTTACAAAAATGAAGAAATTGAGACCACTAACTTGATAGAAATGTTTTAAAAAAGAAAAATGTAACTCACTCATAATACATTTTATCCAATTGTCCAACAGTTCTTATTCTGCCTTAAGGTGCCAGATAACCATTTAATTAATTAACTATCATATAATTGATTCCTAAGGTTTATAGAATTGTTTCATTGTCCCTCTTCATATTCAATATGAAGATACACTGCAGGTACTCAGATATCTTGGGGCAGATCTAGATTTAAATCCAGGCTGTGCTATTTATTACTCAAAATCTCTGATCTCAATTACTACATATGAAAAATGGGAAAAACAATTTTTATTTCATGAGAATAAATGAAATAATATATTAAAATGGCTAACATCCAAAAGTAATTTGATTGATGAATGAATGAATGAATGAATGAACAAAGCAAGCAAGCAAGCAAGCAAGCAGAACAGGAGTTTCAATGTGAAAATATCATTCAAGAGTTTGAAACAAGTAAAAATCCAGAGTCATGCTCATAAGTAAGGTGGATGCCGAGAGCAGAAAAATAGGTGAACTGTGGGAAAAATCCCACAGCAACAGATGTATGCTCCCCAAATGTCACCTCCAAGTTCCCATATTAAAATTACTTTTGGCTTAACTTAGAACCTATGTCTGGCCTTCAAACGGTCTACAAAACTAAAATTTTAACCAATATCCTATGTACATGTGCATTTTCTAACTATTTCATAGATTTATATCTGAGTCTCCAAATATTCCATAATCCTCTCCTCTACTCCCAAGCATACACATTCACACATGTGTGCACACTTACATGCAAATTAAGAACAACAGTATTGGGTAAGTCCCCTGACAGAAAGGGACCTGTCAACTGAGAGAAAAAGTTTATTTAATAAAACAAGGCTGAGAGATGCAAGTACACAGTTTAGAAAATATGAGCAGTGGAAGTTATCACAATAATAACTTCCAAACCAGAGTAAGGGGATCTGAATTCAAGACCAAGCTCAGTTGCAAACCTGCTATATGACCTTGGGCAAATCAGAGACTCGTGAAAATAAGGGTGGGAGACCTTTACTCTCCGCTATTCCACACTCCTCTTTCTCCTATCTCATACCTGGAGAAACTGAGGTTCAAAGGAAGATCATCCCTTCACCAAAATCATAGCAAATTAATTAGAGGCAGAATTTGAACCTCAGACTCAGTAAAATTATTTCCAGGCTCTGTATCTCAGTATTAGGAAGACTGTGACTAGTGTTTACATCCAGTGGCCCCTAAGTTATCTTCTCTTTTGGGGGGGTTCACCCCTTCTTTTTTAATGATGCTATAAACTTTTTTTAATCATTGTTCAAGTACAGTTCCTAAGTTATCTTCTAACTAATGGATAATTACAACTCTCTTGTCTGGACTTGGAAATGTCATGAAAACATGAGTTTGGTTTTGGCAAAGATCATTCCAGGTGCTTCTCTGTCCCTGCCCAGCCCCACAAGAATAAGGCAAAAAAGTCCAAAAGAATGAGAGATGCTGCTAGCAACTCAGAATTGCAGGCCTTGAACTAGATTTCACTGGATTGGCTCTTATTTTCCTGTCCTCTTGCTTATCAATCCTTCAACTGTCTTCCCTTTATTGATGTTCCCAACTATGCACACAGCCAGCTAGGAGCTCATCCTCAGCTTCCTATCATTCATTGGATTAGAAAAGGGCAGAAGACCAAAAGATGGATGGAGGAAACAGTGGTGATGTCAGGGTCAAATGATCTCTTACAGAAAAGACTGCAGGGGAATTCATATTCTCCTAGTAAACACAGAGAGCAGAAGCCAGCCAGAACCCTCTGTTTCACTGTCCCCAAGGGATTAATGAAGTTGCCTAGAATCCATTTATGTTTTAAGGGCATCTCACATCCTGCCTTGACACTGCTTTAGCCTAAAAGACAATGGCCCTTTATTTATTGGATTGTGAAAGAACAGTTTATAGAAAGGATTCCCTTCTAAAATAGACATATAATTATAAAGTCAGAAGAAAGAATTCTAGTTAGGATTTGCTACTAACACCTTAGACAAATTGGATCCCCCACCCTCGACCCCAATATCTGTATCTCTGAAATTACAGAATTGGGCTAGATTGATTCCTAAAGTCCCCCCTGGCTCTGATGTTCTCACCTCTTCTTACAGTTCAATGATTCAACCTAGAAAAGTCAAACAACAGAACAAAGAACAAATTGATGCTACCAGTGGATAAGTTCACTGGATTCGCTAACAATAAGACAAGATCATGAAGTTGAGAAACATGGAGAAAGATTTTTTTACCTTTCTAACCAGAAACTAGATGTCACTGGAGGTACTGAAGAGCCATAGCATAAATGCCCAATCATAGTGTATAATTCAAATCCCTAATTGCTCTTCTAGTATATAAAAGAATCAAAAGCTAAATATAAGAATAACTGTTTTCATACCAGCTCTCTAGTAGAGTCCCAGGATTTTCCTATGACCTTGGACAAGTGGCAGCAAGAGAGAGAAAGGACAGGGGTATGAAAGAAAATCACAGATAAGAACACATTTGACTAGAAGTAGTTGATCAATGCCATGATCGACTGGTCTGACTCCATCTGTTATGAGATGCTGAAGTGAACCTTGGAGACAGAAGGTGACTTGCTCAAGGTGGCACAGCCTGAGACGAGATTAGAATTAGATTCTCATGACTTCTGGTTGACATATCCTAACATAAAATATACTGCTTCACTCCGCCAAACAATGATAGCCTATCCAGGTAGCTAAAATAATAATAATACTACTTTAATTTAAAACTACTACCTCTACCTCTACCTCAGAAAACAATAACTGATTAATTGGCAGTCTGATTTAAGGCAGTCTAGGGTTATTCCATCAACTTGTAATAAACAAGTCACTCTAGCAATATAGACAAGTTCATGAGAATTAATTGGGTATTATTCATCCCTGCTAATGAATCACACTGTTGAAAACAGGAATAATCAACAGTCTACAGAAGGCCAGAAGCCTGTTCCTGTTCAAGTACAGAGCTTGCCTATTAAAGAACATTGGGTATCAGCTCTAAATAGTAAACAGGGTATACCGTTTCAGATTCCATGAAGTGCAGCTTTAAATAGACTTGGTTTGGAAATGGGACAGAGAACACACCACAGTCAGTGGATCAACGTTAAGAGCAGAGAAAAACAATGATTATACTCATTAAGTGGGTGCCTGTTGACACATCTACTGTGAAGTCTAATTATTTATTTAAACTGTTATTTTTCTTCATTACTGCCACTGATACCAATTATTACCACAAGATTATTTTAAATTCTGCAGCATGTCCCCAGAATATTTACTTCTCCACCTTCCAAAGGTTATTTGAGAAATCTTTATCCTTCTCTCTCCACCAGCTCCCACCTCCAAAATATAGAGGGCATGCAGAGATGATAGGGATAGATAGATGATAGACAGATAGATAGATAGATAGATAGATGATAGATAGATAGAAAATTCCTCTTTCTCATGAACAATTTTTCATGATTTTACCAAGCTTGATTCAACCTCTCTTTGTAGTTTCAAGATGGGTTTCAGTGCAAAAGGAAGGAAAGAGCACAGTTAACCACTTTTCAAAGCTTATTCTATTAATACATAATAATTTAAGCATTTAGAGAAAAGTTAATATAATAATTAGATTTCTAAATGAACAAGTCAGATCTCTGCCTAACAAAGCTATCAAAAACTGATATTACATGTCTATAGTACATTCTTTTCTGATATATTTATCTATGAAAGTACATGAAATACATAAGGGAGATTTTTTTCAAGGGCACTTTATGGACAAGACAGGGACCAAATGATGCGCAGGATCCATTCCTGTACTTTTGGTGACATTTCTTGTAATCTCTTTTTGTAGTCGTGAGAACAAACTCTAACCAACACAAGTGCTGCTACAACTAATCTAATTATGGAGGAGATTCGCTGTCCATATATCACCCACCTCATTCGCACATGATGTGTTTTTTAGTCAATGCATACAGTGAATATCAGCTTTGAGAACCATTATTAACATAACAGCATAATTTCCACTTAATTCTAAATCATTAATTCCTACAAATACAGGGCAGTACCAACAAACTTCAATTGTTTTCAAGGTCTACGTAACTAAAGTCATGTTTACAAGCTCAAGATGATGAAAATAACATACCAAACTCATTATCAAAATATTCAGCAGACCAAATTTTACAGTATTTTTATGATGATATCAGATCTTCCACAAAGATGCTTTTCTACAAATCCTGTACCAAAGACTTCTAAACGATAACAAAGAATATGGCAGAGCAAACTTGGAAATGCAGATCCCAACTGGTTAGCGGTAGGAGAAAACTCACATTTTGTAAATTTTACAGCTATCATGCTTTTTTTCATTTTTTTTTTTGGGCCTCCATTTTCTTGACAAACTCGAGAAGAGGGCATTCCTCTGTGAAAGGCCGATCTTCCTCACACAGATCCCCCTGGATAGTATGTAAGGGCCCTGGGTTTCAAAAGTCTCAAACTCATTTGCTTATTCTTTGGACTTTGTTGTTGTTGTTGAAGCATTGGATTACGTTTTTGTTTTTTTGGTTTGTTTTTTTTTGTTTGTTTGTTTTTTCAGATTTTGGGGGGGCAGCTAAGAGATGGTGATGGATCTAACTAGGAAAGTTCGGCTCAGTCAGAGCCAGGAAACACTGGCAGCACAATGGAGTGAAAAACACACTCAAAAAGGTGTCAGGAAACTAGAGAGAAAGTCATCCTGCCACATGCCATCAGTGCATACAAGCAGATAATACATAAGAACATTCTAGTACATGGCATGTTATAGACAAATACCTATTAAATCTGAATCTGTTGCATAGCTGATGTTTTTGAACTTCTGGTGTTTAACCTTAAGGGCTAAAAATTGAAAGAGACAATTAAATCAAGAAAACATAAAAGAAAGGGAATTCATTTCTTGGCTATTTTTCAGTTTTGGTGCTCATGAAAGACCTTTGTGTTTCTTCTGGTGGGAGTGAAATCAACCTTAAACACTATTGGCTAAGATTCCTATTAGCATTTCCTAAGTATGAAGACAGTCCTCTCTTACCTCAGATAATAGCTCTGGGAGTGGTCAGAGGACACAAGGTTCAGCAAACTGCAACAGTAGTGTCTGAAAACAAAAATTAGGTAAAAGTTACTCTTAGATACTAAGCTGTGTTTATTTATAAATCATCATAAACACATAACTACATAGTGGTTTCTTATTTTGCAAAACATTTTCACATTCATTACCTCATATCACCCCACACCAACCTGATGAAGAAGCAGGAAAAGATTATTTTACTGACTTCATAGGTGAGGAAACAGAAACTTACAGAGGAACAGAGACGATGAGAAGGGAACAAACATCTGTCTCATAATGACCTTCACAAATACCATGTGAAACGGGCATCACTGTCCTCATCTTACAGATGTGGAAGCTGAAGTTCAAAAAAGGCAGGTAACTTGCCAAGACCACATAGTGCAGCACATGGCAGTGAGTTGGGACCCTCTGGGCTAGACTCTTTCCTTTTTACCTCAGTTTCTCCTAAGACACTAGGTTGGGAAAACACAAACAGCTCATTGACTTGATCCACTTGGGTTGGTGGAAGAAAGAATAATAAAGTAAAACTAGCTATTGACTGACATGAAGAAATAGGCACACACAGGATTTAGAGCTGGTTGGACTTGTCTTCCTCTTACAGATAACCTTAGGCAAGATACTTAAACTATCTGAGTGTCAATGTCCTTATATGTAAATGAAGATTATAATATCTACTTCATAGCCAAAGTTCACATAAACATTATTTGTAAGATTTTCCTCCATTATTTCATACCAATAGATGTAAACAGTGGTGGTACACCCAACTATATTTCTTCCTATGAGCCTATGTTTATATGATCAAAAAATGATATCATAAGCACACAGTGCTAGAGAATATCTCTGGACTGGGTAGTCTGTGCCTCTAGCTTTAAAGTACAACAATATTTGCCTATGTCAGTCTCAGATGGCCTCACCTAATACATCACAAAGAACTTTTGTTCCAAAAGGCAAAGCCTCAAAATGAAAAATCAAGTGACTTCTCAACCCGCCAAAGTAAGAGCTGCTGCTTTAAGGAGAAGATCGGATGTATCTGAAGTCCTTTAAAAGTGTGTGATTGTATCGTTTCTCAGGTTCAGGAAGATGGTGCTTCCAACAGGACTGCGACAAAAGCATTTGTTTTAAACAACAGATAGATTTACTGAGAAGTATAAGACCTTGGGAAGTTGTTGCAATATATCTCATTTTCATAGAAGACTCAAATCAGATTAACAAGAGAACATGGTTGACATGATGCCCTATAAGTAGTTCTCGTCACATGACACCAAAATTAAAACATTAATCATCTTTTGGCCTCATACTTTATACTGTGGGAAATTATTACATGACCATTTTATGTCAAATCATCCCCATTATAACCCCAATGAGACCTTTTTGCCCTAATTTAGCCAATAAGAAAACCAAACTTCAAAGTGCATGCAGTTAATCCCAAACACACAAAAATTCAACCTGGTACCTTGACACCAAAACCAGAGAGGACCCTCCTACTCATAATGCAGCCCCTAATTTGAGAATGCTCTATTTGGAGGGAAAGGAAAAATGAGTGTATACCATACAAAATTCAATTGTCAAGGCACCAAAACATTAATATTCAGTACTGTTCATTGGCAAGTGAAAGGAGAAAGAGAAGACTTCATATCTGTGGTCTAACCAGAAGGTAACACATTACTAAGCTGGCTGATGCAGAAGCAGTGTTTGATGCAGGCTTGCCATAAACACTTTCTCAGTTCTCCCCATTGAAGTTTCAAAGATGCAACATCCTTGTGCAAGCCCTCAAAACATTAGCCACAGAAACAACAGAAGTTGACACCATTCAATTTTTGTGAAGGGGCCTTCACTAGTAATTCTCATTTTATGCAGTAGAAAACCTGAAGCCTTCCAGCTAAGCTCACCAGCCCTCGTCACTTGATTTTAATGTCATGTGTTCTCAGGAACTCCAGAGTATTTCCTAATGGAATGGAGAAGACCTTTCTAGTCTTTTCTAGGCCTAGAAAGACACCTGGGACAATGGACAAATCCTACTCTAGCGTCTTGGTAATGAAGCCAGTTATTCTAGGCCACCTCTGTGTATTTTACAGCTGCTGGACCAGAACCCGGCATGTTTGCACCCTTTCTCAAACCAGCCATCCTCTCCCAGGAAAAATGTTCTCATCTCCAGAAGCAACTTCAACCAAAACTTAAAACAAACAAACAAACAAAAAAAAACCTCTACAATCAACCTCTAACTTACAAAACTTCAACTTATTAATTGGAATCTAAGCAAAAGCAAGACTTACCAAACTTAGTTGGTACTAATATAGAATAACAGACGATTTCTACTACATTTGGGGGAAAACAGGAGGAAAAAATTAAATCAGGAAAAAATGAGAGTGGAAAAATGAGGGAGAATAAAGGAAAAAAGAAGAAAAGAACAGAAGGACATGAGAAATGAAAAACACAGAAAGACCTGTTTCAACAAGTTTTAGACAAACCGTGGTATCTTCTGAATCAATCACTGTACCCTAGGTTAATTTTTAAGCAATAATCCACTAGAATGATGATTCTAACATTATGAACAAAAAGTCCAACCGTCTGGCATTAGATTTGCTGAGACCAATGTAAACATGCCTCTTAATACTTAATATGAGTGCTATATTTTATTAAGAAATGTGATAGAACTTGTTAAAACTCCCATTAATCCCATAAACGGGTAGCTCTTCAGCCCTGTGGTCCCCAATGCTCTTTCTGAATAGAAGGTGTTATCTTGAAAAGAGCACCTGTATGTGGATTGAGGACCTGGGTTCTCTTCTTAGCACTCTAATTCCCAAATCTTCTGAAACAAAACTTGCATGAAATATGCATTTTTCTGTTTCTTTTTTTCACAGGTTGTGACCATGATTATCTCTAACTCACTCTTACAAAGCCAGAAATTATTTTGTCTATACTTTGTTCATTTTGATAAGTTTTATGTGGTGGTAAATGTGGTAGGGAAAGGATTACTTATACTAAGGTTTTTAAAAATTAAACAATGTCATAATCTAAAGCATGATTATTAGGACATCTGTCCAAAAAGCAATTGAAATGTTAGATTATGCCAAAGGCATTAGATGACAGACATGAAAAGGTCCTCATTGCCATCATCAAATCCTTTATGAAGAACATTTTTAAATGCACTCTTTCACCTGCCACCCTAAGACACTTATCATGAATACAACATATTCCATGGCTTGTGAATGATTTGGTTGTCTCATTAAAGTAATGTTTGCCAGTATTTAATTGCTTCCCTCCCTGATTTTAATTTCCTCACCTGTCAGCATCTATCAGAGACACTGAGATCTCCTGACATCCTGGCTGATTGTGTTGAAATTAATCAGATTTTTGAAAAGTAAATTGCTTTGGCCTAAAAGTAATGCTCAACTTCTTCATGTGGTATTTATAAGAGTTCTATCAAAAGAACTTATAATCTAGGAATTAAAGATGTTTCAGGAATCCTAAGCAAAAATATCAGTAGTACTTTAAAAAAATAAATCAACAAGTGCTTATTGAATGTACAGCACTTGTCGGCAATCACTCTGGGACAAACAGAAGAGAGGAAACAGGAAGCTAAGTCAGAAAGTTTGGAGAAACAGATAAAAATAATTAATTAAGCTGATTCACCTTGGCTTAAGTAACTGACAATCTGGTCACTCAAAAGTGCATTAGGTATTCACAACTGTGACCAGTTGTACACATTATGCTCGCACGCAGATTAATGGTTTTACTCTTCACCTCAATCCAGTAGGGTAAAATTGGTGCTGTTGTTAGTAGTAGCAGCAATATTCTCATTTGGCAAGTGACAGAGGTGACCCACAGAGTGGAAAAAACTGTTTCCTCAACACCTGCTTTTGGACAGACCTGGTCTTGTAATCTAAATAAAATCATAAAATGCAGCATGATTACTTTGGAATAAAGACAAAAAATTCTTTGCTAATCCTCCATACACCATTATTTAGTGCCAATTCTTGTGCTAATGTCTGTCAGTAAGAGTGCTTCAGACACTCGGGAAACCTGCAAGCATCACCTTGTTCTATAAGCAGTAACTAAAATGGTAGATGAAAAAGGACTCTGTAGACTGTCCTACCATCAAGAGATCATTTGTGTGTATATATGTTATTGTTCCTACTTTGGAAATACAGATGTATGCGTTCATACAGTAATTATGTCCCAAAAGTGAGTCTGTAACATCATCACATCTATTTTTCAGTTATTCTGAGGATATAAGGCCCCTGAATGAAACAGAAAAACATTGAAAACAATGTATTCATGAAACTGCAGGCTAATGAGGGGATGCTCAAAGTAACACATGGAACTTAGAGGTTGGTTTTCACAAAGATGGGTTTATAAATGTAACCTAACCCTAGTATGGGTCTTATTTTTCTAGTGGACTTGAGACCCTATTTAAACAGTAAGCACCTCCCTTGCTATGAAGGTTTTCCTGCTCTAGAAAGGTTTGGTAAAGCTGTCTTTCTGCTTTACCAAAGCACAATGCCTGGCACAATGCCTGTTTTCACATCTAGATCACTAAAATTACCACACGGTCTCACACTTTTGTTTGTGCATGTTGAAGAGAGAAAGAATCTAAATCAGTCTCTTATATCCAAACACCCAATCCAGGATATGGTCATTAGTAGATGCTCAAGAAAAAGTCAACTGAATGAATGCACGAACAAATGAAAAAAAGCATTCTCTGCAACTCCTATACCATCTAGATAAATGTGTCAGCAGCAGCAAAATGAAAACGGCATCAGGTATTAGACCAGTGGAGTCAGACCATACTTTGGTTCAGCAACCGTGGTACTTGAGTTCTGGCTAAGAAAGAATTCAGAACCAAAACTCAAATTATAACAGAAAGTTTATTTGGAAAGTTGAAGAGGCAGAAGAAGTGAGCTATACAAGAAATTGGGCTTAGGAACACAAGTTATATAAGCAAAGAAAGGGCCCTAGGAGTTTAGGTGAGAGAGGCAAGGAAAATGTGCCTGGGGGAAAGAGATGCAAAAAGGCTTGAGGGTGTTCCAGAGTTAGGAGGAGAAAGGGGGAGGGAAAGTGGGAGAGGGGATGAGGGAGACAGGGGAAGATCATGGAGAGGGAGAGGGGTAGAGAGGGAGAGAGAGAATCTGAGAGGAGCACCGTTTTGGGGTCCTCTGTTTCGGGGGTATTTATCTGGTGTTTTCAGGGGAGGATCCCAATAGAATATTCACAAGCTTTCCAGGTATGTCCCTGGTCCCCATCGATTGGTAAGGCCCAGGGCAGTGAGTCATTATTCAGTGCAGCTGGTCCTAATGTCAACCATGGCATGACTTGTCTGGTTTTGCTGCTTTTCTTGGCCAGAAGCTAAAACACAACTGAGACCTAGATGTATTTGATATAGGTCAGAACCTCATTGCCCTTCAAGCTTAATGCTTAAGGGCTATTCTCTGGCCCTGTTGTTCGTTCCTCCTCTAAGGGAATATTAACTCACATGACTAGAGACATGCTGGGGGAGGAAAGGTTACCCTAGTGGCAAGATCCTTAACTTCCCAGATGTGCCCATGCTGGGCACTGGGAGTTTCTGCACTGGTGGCCTTCTGTACCTGACCCATTTTCCTTGCTCTGCTCATGGCTGTCTAACTGCCCACTACAAGAAGTGCTTGAAAAATGTTAGTTGGGTTGAAATTAACTGAATATTTAATTTAAAAAATACTGTTCAACTAAATAATTCTAAAAGCTACTGAGTGAGGGGTTCATTGAGGAGTTAAGTAATTTGCAATGACTAGTCATCTTAAACCCATTTAAGGGTAAAACAAATGTTTTTCACAGAAATAATAACAAAGGTTGAACTCATGAGTAAAAATGTAGGCAGGAGTTGAGAAAATTTATATAGAGAAAAACATTACTTGCCAAGAAAACCATGTTAAGTTTGCATCTGAGTAAACCAAGGCTTATAAAGATTAAGTAATCTGATCTAGTTCACACACCTCGTAAGTTATGCTACTAGTATTTATATCACACCTTTAAGACCCACAAACTCATACTGTTCTCAGTATCGAACAGAAAAAAGCAGTCTTGAATGAGGACTTATAGCTCGATGGCATAATGGCAATCTAGAGAGTGATGTGGAAATAGGGAAGGCATAAAAATATAAGCATATAAACCTTTTTAAATCTTGGGATGTAGACAGCGAGAAAAACACCAAAGGAGCAAGTGAATGGAGGAATTACAGCTATCTTCAAGTGTGTCACAAATAAGCTATGTTATACTTTTGCAAAATATGCAATCTAGACTATGAGGGTTGAGATCATGGAAACCCTAGTTTCAGAGCAATGTTAAGAATATCTCTAAACCAAAAGCTGACCAGCAACAGAACAAATGCCTCACAAAGAATTGGAAGTGTTCAAATAGAGGCTACATGGCCATCTGTCCTGGCAGTGGGAAGGAGTCCGCAGTAAAAGACGGACCGATGCAGTTGTGTGTTTCAGAGATTTAGCTGTCCGATATTGAGAGATAAACAACATCTCAGATCTCAAGACAAAAATTTGAAGAATGCCTTTTGAAGAAGAGACCCTGGATAAGCACAACATTCACTCACTACATCCACGGAACACCTACAATGTACCAAACACAGGACAGTCGCCATGCTCCAGAAGTTTAGATGAGGACACAGAAAACACATCTTGAAGAGTTAAAACAGAACTGCTGCTGGGCAATTTGTGGGCCTAATAAGCAGTGAGGAAAAACCATCACTAGAAGTCTAAGGAAGAAAGAAAAAACTATTAAATGGTTTGAGGGTAACAAAAGGCAGGAAACATCAGTTCTGTAGAAAGAAAAGGAAGTCACCAAAGGCCTAGGTTTGAGGAAGAGCTGATGCACAACACAGCAGAACCAAAGGTCAAGTCATATCTCACTTTTGGGTGACAAGGACAGGCATGGAGGAAGAATCAGAAGAGTGTTAGAAAACAGGGTTTAACACAAAAAACACACAGGTGAGGGAAAGCAAACAAATGGTTGATGAAAAATAAGAACAATGAGATGTTACAAAAGAACATCCAATTTATTGGAAGATAAAACAATACATTTTAGGTCCTGTAAACCTACTTTCATAGTTTGTCAGATTTACTCCTTTCTACCCACTGCAACCTCTCTCTGAACCCAGCCCCTGCCCCAAACCCACTCTGAAACAGGTGATAGGTATTAAAGAGAAAATGGAATATCTGGGCCTGATTCTATTGCTTTTCTCAGCATTCTTCATTATGATTCCACAGTCAGACCAGTTCTTATTGAAAAAAGCAGATCACTTAAAATATTAACATAAGCAAAAAGCAAAATTGAGAGCATTTTTTTAATTGGACAATCTCCCTCCCTCCCACAAGGAAGAAAAAAAAAGAGAGAGAGAAACTTTAATAGCGAATTGGAGGGCAGTTGGTTAGTTGTCCAGTAACGTGCAGTGAGATAAAGGTAATGGTTGTGTGCATAATTTCCCTCCTGTGACTTTTAACTAATCTGGGTGAAGAAGGTAATGGCTGCTTCAATCCAAACTCTTTTATTTTTTTCACCCACAAAGCTGGAATTCTAAACCAAAAAATGAACAAGCAGTTAACTCTACTTTCAACTTCTCAGCCTTGGCTGAGACAAAGCATTTTATGTTTAAAGAGGCAACGCTGGTTACTACTAAAAAACAGAAGAGAGAGCAGTGGTACAGTGTGGTGAGTGCAGAGTAGGGAAACTATTCAAAGGCTTCAACTTGCCAAAAGTAGGAACCCTTTCCAAATAAGTTCCATTTTCACACACACACACACACACACACACACACACACACACACACATTCAGAAATATCTACCTTAAAGCAGGAAATCAAAAAGGAAACAAAAAAAAAGAGGAATGCAGTAACAAGTGGATTCTCAACCGAGCTCCTGCACTGACTAGCGTTGCTGTCTTGTATAGGCCTCTTCCAGCTCTTTCCTTCTATAACCCTTTTCTAGGGTCTGCAAGTTCATAATACTACTGATGTGTGATGAGCCTGCTTCAACGTGTTGACATTTACAAGAATGACACGAAGGCAATAGTGGGGAAAATGGAGTTTTAAAATGGATCAAGACAGCAGCACCAAAATGTATCAGTAGTCACTGAACTTTTCACTGCCAGGCACCCACAGTAAAGGTGGGTGCAAAACCTAGTTTCATTTTAGACTGTTCTTCATGCATTAAATATTAATTTTATAAAATCTCAGTCCCTGAGAACACATCTTTCTAATATTCCATGTGATGAAATAGGAAATATGCATGAAGTACTTCTGCTGAATCCCAAACTGCACGGTCATCTCCAAGAGAAAACGCACTTGGAAGACTGTTTGAATTAAGAGCTGAACTACCAGCTCTTTGCATGCAGCACCATTTTCATGTGAAAGAATGACGGACAAACCACAGTCATTCAGACTTGGGTTTTGCGGGGTATTTTCTCAAAAATAAAGCAAGAGAGCCTATCATTTAAAGGAAAACAACTAACAGGTTTTTGTTGCCAATGATAAAGTTCAAGTTTTAAAGTGAAAATTAAAATTTTATAAATTTTGCATCTATTATTACACACTTGACATCTTCCTAATATTTAAAATACTTCCTTGATGAAATTAGTAACAGTATCACTAAATATGATTTTTTTATGGTAGAGAATAAAACATGGGAACATTTGGAAGATCTGTATAACTCAATATTTTCCCAACGGACAATGCATGATGTGACAAAATCATAGGTGGAGACCCATTCAAAGTAATAATTAGGTCATTCGGTCTTAATATAATGGAGTATAAAATGTTTATTGATTGCTAATTTCACATTTTAACCAAACTTTAGAAAACTACGACTTGTTAACTTTTGGTGTAGTATCAAAGAATAAAACCCACAATTACCTCTTTTTTCCTTCCTTTTCCAATCTTTTGGAAATCCTTTCTGGATGTTCTTTCTTCACAAACTTTAATCAAAACACGTATCACAACTAATTCAAAGCAGAAGTGAGAACTAGTTGCCACTTTTCTTGATAATGTTTTTTGGTTTGTTTTGGAAAAGGTACTATTTTTATAGATATATTTTGCATTTAATAATATCTTTAAAATTTACGTTATAATTTCTACCATATTAATATCAGTAACTACAACTTACATAAATAAAAATCATGTTTAAGAGACCCTGAGGCTGATACACTGGCCTGGATGGGATTATGCATGTTCCCTGCCTGTCGAGCACTAATGTCCTCTGGTGGTTCTAAACCATTAGGAAAGACAGAGGCTCTGCTCTACTGTCAGATCCTGCTACCTCTTCACCTTTATGTGGCTGCCACTCAGCGAGCCTTTGGAAACACTGAAACATCTCTGTGACTTCACCATGGAGTAGGCCATTAGTTAGTTAACAGATATTGTGGGCCTTCTATGGGGCAGGCGCTGACTCTGAAGGCACCTGGAACAGAAGCCAGACTCTGCTATTACTCGAGGTATACTTAGGAAAGATACAAAATCTCTCTAACCCAGTTTCTTCAATGTAAAATGAGAATGACAGTAGGACCTACTTTCCAAGCTTTCTAAGTGTGCAGCTCTAGTGAAATGATCCATTAAAGAGCCTACTATATACACAGTGCCTAGCAAGTAATAAAAACTCAGTAAATCATACTCATTATTACTGTAACTAGGATGCTTCTTATCATTGTTTGCAATGTGCATGAAATAAATAGTTTAACCATATTATCAAGTGCTCAAAATCCATCCCAGGTACCAAAGCACCCAGCTCCATGAAATCAAGAGAAGCAAAAGTATCCAGGAGTATTTCTTTCTCATCTCAAGAGAAGAGAATCTGTCTTAACCAGCCACTGCATAAGGTCCTAAACTTTCTGTGGTCTAATAAGCAAGCAGTGCAGAGGCAACATCATTCTCAGCACTATGGTGACAGGACAAAGGGCCACAGAAAGTGAAAATTCTAACCAATTTCCTGATTAGACAAGAGAAAAGACTTTTACTTTTCCTTTGTCTGGGCCAAGAGTCATGTTCGTTTTATCTCTTTACCCCCCTTCACTTAAAACCCAGAAGGAATGGGGATAGAGAAAAATAAGGATACTTGTTCATCCAAAGTCTGAACCCCCCTCCCTGCAAAAAAAGGGTCCTCATACTGTAATAGTTGCAATTAGGAGAGACGAGGTCCTTGATCAATTCTATGAATTAACAGAATATAATCTAGAGGAACAGATCCATGCACACTTACCTATAACTTCTTTATGAATATATACAGGAATTAATCATCAAACTAGTTATATTGGTAAGGCCCAATTTCATTTTTAAAAGAAAAAACCTGCCACCTTTATTTCACATTATTTTGTCAACTATAAGTGTAACTACTTCAAGTGCCAATATCTCACTATCCTGATGGGACTTTTACTGGTGATTTAATAGAATGATGTAAGTTGTGCTTCCAGAATAATGTATAGCAGTGATCATGCCCCCTTAGCAGCACTTGGATCTTCAATCAGGAAATTCAATTTTAGCTGCAAAACTATGTTTTGGCAAAAGTGCAATTGAACTCAGTGTACTTGTCACATTTCTAAATATACTCCGGTCACCATGACAACAAGGGAGACTGATGGATCACTTAAAAGAGTACGGTATATTTAATTGTCAGCATTTTAAACTGACTCAAAAAAAATGCTGTGTGATAGGTCTACTCACCATGGTTACTGTTGGTTACGTCCATAATGATAACAGGTTCACATACACACACTGACAACGTGTGCAAGAGAACATCCAGTCAGAGGCCTTGTATTTTCAAACACACCAAAGGTCAAACTGAAGGCTTTAGACAGGACTTGTTCTCATTAAGGTGCCACTCAAGAACCTCTGCCCCAGACCATCAGGATCTGCATCTGCATGCAAGGTCTATATAGCAGACCATGAATCCGATTCCAAAGCCTGCTCCCTTTCTTAGACTAAAGATAACGGTGACTGTAAGACTGTGTTCTCCCGGAACATATCTGGAATAGAGGATGAGAAAGACTGTTTTTTCCTTCCATGTAGACCTGTTCTCAAATGATAATCTTCTAGGATCTGTTCATTCCCTAAACAGTCATTTCCTGAGCAAGCACTTCTGTGCTGAGCAACTTTCTACACACTGGGATCTAATACCCAACAACAAGACTTGGTCCCCACCTTTAGGAATCCAAGATCCTAAGACAAGAGGAAGACAAAGACACAAATAAATAAACCATTAAAGAAAATGAAATAATCCAAATGAACTGATGCATTAGTTTACTATATACAGGGCCTAGCATAGAGGAGACATCCAGCAAATCTTCATCATTATTGTTATACTTATGATATCTCTCAGCAAAAGCATTTGCAATGTACACAAAGAAAAACAAAGACATACTAACCATTCTCTTTCAGAGAACCATAAATATGATGTAGAATATAAAACAAGATAATGGGAAAGAGAGATAGGGAGGTAAGAGGTGTGTGCTACTGTAGCTAGAGATTTCTGGATCCCTCCGAAATGCCATCTTTAATGAGCCTTGGATGTTGACTCCAAGCCAGCCGTATACAGAATCAAAGGAAAGTCAGAGAAACAAACTTGGCTCATATACAGTACAAGATAGACCGGCGTGTCTGTAGCCAGTGTAGTGGTTAAGGGTGGGAGATAAAGGAAAAGACATGGCCCATCTGAAAGAGCCTTACAGTTCATGAAAAGGTCTTTCAAAAGTTCCTAGATACCATGAAAACCCCTGTATGGTGGAAGCTTGATATGATCCAATTAACAGCTTAGGTCTTTCAATGTGTTATGGAGAAGGGCCA